>NC_074665.1:11483071-11662160 GCF_029448725.1 Salvelinus fontinalis
AATACCAAGCCCACAAACAATGGACCGAACTTACAATAAAACTATCACTCACAAAAACCATGGGGAAAACAGAGGGTTAAATAATGAACATGTAATTGGGGAATTGAAATCAGGTGTGTAAAACAAAGACGAAAACAAATGGAAAATGAAAAGTGGATCGGCGATGGCGAGAAGGCCGATGACGTTGACCGCCGAACGCCGCCCGAACAAGAAGAGGGACCGACTTCGGCGGAAGTCGTGACACATATGTGAAAAGGTCATGTTTTATAAAGAAAATAAGTTTTTAATGAAACTGGAAATTGATGTTACAATAATGTTCATCATGTGATTTTAAACAAATATGTGTAGGCAAAGTCAGGCCCAATACCATGTCACCACGCAAAGTAGACATTCTGCACTATCATGCATACTGCTGCTCCCTCTCTCCGGTGCTCGACGTTGCTGTTATACCAACCACCAGTCCTGGCAACAATCATTGCGCACACCTGCTCCCCATCGTTAAGCACACCTAGACAGCAGCTGAATGTACTGTAGCTCCTCCCCCCATACGTAGCTCCTCCAACATGGCATAGCTCCACCTCCCGTACCATAGCCCCACCCCACAGCTCCTCCCCCCCTGGCATAGTAGTAGTAGTGGCACCTCTACCCCACCCACCATAGCTCCCAGGTAGTTTCCTGGTATGAGAAAAAAAATGATGAGTCTGCAAAGATGTCACATAAAGCTTACTTTTTTATTTTACTGCAACAGGTTATCATACATAAAAATGTTCGTCTTAACAGGCTTCTTCTGCGTGTAGGATCAAATATTTTCTTAAATGGAAAAAGCTCCCTGGTATGAGATCTCTGCCCTCTATCCCACAGGTCATAGCTCCTGAGTACCCCCCACTCTTCACCTCATGCTGTAACTCGGAGCCATAGTGAGACAGAGGACACGACTGAGCCACAAGTAGACAGCTGGCAGGTTGGAGCCACAGGGAGCCAATTAGCAGGTCAGAGCCACAGGGAGCCAATTAGCAGGTCACAGCCACAGGGAGCCAATTAGCAGGTCAGAGCCACAGGGAGCCAATTAGCAGATCAGAGCCACAGGGAGACAGCTGGTAGATCAGAGTCACAGGGAGTCAGTTTGCTGGACGGAGCCACAGTGAGACAGCTGGTAGATCAGAGTCACAGGGAGACAGTTAGCAGGTTGGAGCCACAGGGAGGCAGTTAGCAGGACGGAGACACAGGGAGACAATTAGCAAGTTGGAACCACAGGGAGGCAGTTAGCAGGTTGGAGACACAGGGAGAAAGGTTGGCAGGTCGGAGCCACAGAGAGTCAGTTAGCAGGTTGGAGACACAGGGAGTCAGTTGCAGGATGGAGACACAGGGAGTCAGTTAGCAGGTTGGAGACACAGGGAGGCAGTTAGCAGGTTGGAGACACAGGGAGGCAGTTAGCAGGTTGGAGACACAGGGAGTCAGTTAGCAGGTTGGAGACACAGGGAGGCAGTTAGCAGGTTGGAGACACAGGGAGGCAGTTAGCAGGTTGGAGTTAAAGGGAGGCAGTTAGCAGGTTGGAGCCACAGGGAGGCAGTTAGCAGGTTATAGACACAGGGAGGCAGTTAGCAGGTTGGAGACACAGGGAGGCAGTTAGCAGGTTGGAGACACAGGGAAGCAGTTAGCAGGTTGGAGCCACAGGGAGACAGTTAGCAGGTTGGAGACACAGGGAGGCAGTTAGCAGGTTGGAGACACAGGGAGGCAGTTAGCAGGTTGGAGACACAGGGAGACAGTTAGCAGGTTGGAGACACAGGGAGTCAGTTAGCAGGTTGGAGACACAGGGAGACAGTTAGCAGGTTGGAGACACAGGGAGGCAGTTAGCAGGTTGGAGACACAGGGAGGCAGTTAGCAGGTTGGAGACACAGGGAGGCAGTTAGCAGGTTGGAGCTAAAGGGAGACAGTTAGCAGGTCGGAGCCACAGGGTGACAGTTAGCAGGTTGGGGACACAGGGAGCCAGATAGCAGGTTGGAGCCACAGGGAGACAGTTAGCAGGTTGGAGACAGTTAGCAGGTTGGAGACAGTTAGCAGGTTGGAGACAGTTAGCAGGTCGGAGCCACAGGGAGACAGTTAGCAGGTTGGAGACACAGGGAGACAGTTAGCAGGTCTGAGCCACAGGGAGGCAGTTAGCAGGTTGGAGACACAGGGAGGCAGTTAGCAGGTTGGAGACACAGGGAGACAGTTAGCAGGTTGGAGACACAGGGAGGCAGTTAGCAGGTTGGAGACACAGGGAGGCAGTTAGCAGGTTGGAGACACAGGGAGACAGTTAGCAGGTTGGAGACACAGGGAGACAGTTAGCAGGTTGGAGACACAGGGAGACAGGTTAGCAGGTTGGAGACACAGGGAGGCAGTTAGCAGGTTGGAGACACAGGGTGACAGTTAGCAGGTTGGAGACACAGGGTGACAGTTAGCAGGTTGGAGACACAGGGTGACAGTTAGCAGGTTGGAGACACAGGGAGACAGTTAGCAGGTTGGAGACACAGGGAGTCAGTTAGCAGGTTGGAGACACAGGGTGACAGTTAGCAGGTTGGAGACGCAGGGTGACAGTTAGCAGGTTGGAGACACAGGGAGACAGTTAGCAGGTCGGAGACACAGGGAGACAGTTAGCAGGTTGGAGACACAGGGAGACAGTTAGCAGGTTGGAGACACAGGGAGTCAGTTAGCAGGTTAGAGACACAGGGAGGCAGTTAGCAGGTTGGAGACACAGGGAGACAGTTAGCAGGTTGGAGACACAGGGTGACAGTTAGCAGGTTGGAGACACAGGGTGACAGTTAGCAGGTTGGAGACACGGGGTGACAGTTAGCAGGTTGGAGACACAGGGAGACAGTTAGCAGGTTGGAGACACAGGGGGACAGTTAGCAGGTTGGAGACACAGGGAGTCAGTTAGCAGGTTGGAGACACAGGGTGACAGTTAGCAGGTTGGAGACGCAGGGTGACAGTTAGCAGGTTGGAGACACAGGGAGACAGTTAGCAGGTCGGAGACACAGGGAGACAGTTAACAGGTTGGAGCCACAGGAGACAGTTAGCAGGTTGGAGACAGTTAGCAGGTCGGAGACACAGGGTGACAGTTAGCAGGTTGGAGACGCAGGGTGACAGTTAGCAGGTTGGAGACGCAGGGGAGAGCTGGCGGATTGGAGGAGACACTGAAAAATTACATTAATATTTTATCTCAGCATCTGGAGTAATTTCCTTCACTGACTTGAAGATACCCGCTTCTCCACTCCTCCGCTCCTCCACCCCCTCCACTTATCCACCCCTCCGCTCTTCCACCCCCTCCACTTATCCACTCATCCACCCCTCCGCTCTTCCACCCCCTCCACTTTTCCACTCATCCACCCCTCCGCTCTTCCACCCCCTCCACTTTTCCACTCATCCACCCCCTCCACTTTTCCACTCATCCACCCCTCTGCTCTTCCACCCCCTCCACTTTTCCACTCATCCACCCCTCCGCTCTTCCACCCCCTCCACTTTTCCACTCATCCACCCCTCCGCTCTTCCACCCCCTCCACTTATCCACTCCTCCACTCCTCCACCCTCCACTCCTCCACCCCTGCGCTCCTCCACCCTCCACCCCCTCCACTTCTCAATTTCTCCACCCCATCAGCTCTTCCACCCTCCACTCCTCCACCCCTGCGCTCCTCCACCCTCCACCCCCTCCACTTCTCCATTTCTCCACCCCATCAGCTCTTCCACCATCCACTCCTCCACCCCTTCGCTCCTCCACCCTCCACCACCTCCACTTCTCCATTTCTCCACCCCATCAGCTCTTCCACCCTCCACTCCTCCACCCCTTCGCTCCTCCACCCTCCACCCCCTCCACTTCTCCATTTCTCCACCCCATCAGCTCTTCCACCCTCCACTCATCCACCCCTCCGCTCCTCCACTTCTCCATTTCTCCACCCCACCAGCTCTTCCACCCTTCCATCCTCCACCCTCCACTTCTCCACCCTCTGCACCACTCGACACCCCTCTGAAAAGGAGATTGCTTTGACTTGACATACAGAAGCACTGTTCCCATCTTTCTTCCAAATTCTCTCCATCTCCTCCTCCCCTCTCTCCTTTGCTCCAGATTCCTCCCGCGTCTTGTTATTTTCAATCACTTTTTTCTCATATTCTTTTCTCTAGGCTCAATGAAAGCCTAGAGAGAGAGAGAGAGAGAAGACAATAGAGCAATGAAATTCAACTCTCTATTGCAATATAAGCACTACATCACAACAATGGATGTTTGTTTTGAGTAGAAGAGTGCAATGGTTGATAAGAAGACAATAACAATTATTATTTCATCACGTACATTTGCAATCCAATCACCCGTCATGGTAAAGAGTGTCTGTATAACGTAACAATAGAAAAAGCCTAGCTGACGGTCTATCAGACTACAACAGCACAGGCAGTAGTGTTTTTCACCTGGAAGTTAATGCAAATAAAATAACATTGTATTGGTCACATACGCATATTTAGCAGATGTTATTGCGGGTGTAGCGAAATGCTGTCCCTCTGACAGTTAATACAACTGTCAGAGGGAGATAACTACAGGCTGACAGACCGTAAGAGAAGGTGCTTAACAAGGAGAAAAAAATAATGTCTCGGGAGAAAGAGAGGGAGGTGAAGCGGGCATGGATGGAGAAATATGGAGAGAGAAAATGAGGGAAGAAGCATCATAGAAAGAGAGCTGGACCATTAAACGAGTGAGTGGGCAGGAGAACGAGAGAGGGAACGGAGAGATCCCGGAGACCGCGAAAGGGTGCAGGCATGTTAATACCCGAGCATGCAGGTCCAGGTTATGGTGGGTTGTTTTAAATCCCATTTCCTGATGTCATTAGCAGGGTCTGTGATTCGCCATCGATCACTGGTTGTCACTGCGATGTGAGGCAGCTAGCATGCTGAGTGTGCAGCCGAGCCCAGATGCCACAACGCCACACCACACGGAGTCTCTAATGGAATGATTCACTCAGGCAGGGGGAGGGTTACGGGGCAGTGGGGCATAGAGAGAGGGGTAAAGTGAGCGTTTGGGGGTGTGTGAGACAGAGGGAGAGTGAGCGAGAGGAGAGAGCGAGGGAGAGAGAGAGAAAGCGCAAGGGAGAGAGAGAGTAAGAGAGAGAGAGAGCGAGGAGAGAGCAAGGGAGAGAGAAAGAGAGAGTGAGAGAGAGAGAGTGAGTGAGGAGAGAGCAAGGGAGAGAGAGAGAGAGTGAGAGCGAGCGAGCGAGGAGAGAGAGAGAGCGAGAGCGCGCGCGAGAGAGGAGAAAGCAAGGGAGAGAGAGAGAGAGAGAGAGAGATAGAGAAATTCATGAGTGTGCTGCCAAGGCCTCAGTAAACACCACAGGGGCCAACACACTGGCCTTAATGGGTAGTGGGGCATAGAGAGAGGGGTAAAGGGAGTGTTTGGGGGTATGTGTGAGAGGGAGAGTGAGTGAGGGGAAGAGAGGAGAGAACGGGGAAGGAATGAGAGAAATAGAGAGAGAGGGTAGAAGCACTATTAAAGCTATAAAAATAAAAACAAGTCTGCAAACAAGCACACACACACCAGCCACGATGTCTTCACCACGTTTATTTGTTCGACCAAATGGCAAAACGGCTGTGTGAGCATTTTAAATATGATCGGGATCAAATGAGCTGGATCAAAAACGTTAGCTAGGTAGTCCAACATTCTCCCCGACATACGACCATCCCAGTGGCAGGGGGAACGGATGGTGATCCTGCTGTCAGCCAGCCACATCCCAAGCAGTTGCACTTGATACATAACTGAAAGCAAAATCACATCCCTTAGACGTCTTTTCCAGACATCGACGTCAGGCGCATTAAAGGTGCTGAAGAAAGGTGAAAAGACGTATTTTCCAGACGATGAAAACAAAATTGTCATTGATGACCGAGCTAGCCAGTTTCAATCATTAAATGGTTTATATGGAACTATATTAAATATCCTAACAGCAGATTAATCATTAATAGCTAAAACATCTAAACTGGAACAACCATTTCATTAACGGGTCAAATAAGTCCAAGTGACATATTGGAGTAGTTTAGAAACTGTTTGTAATATATATTTGAGAAGCATAATATTCATTAATGAATCAAATAAATCAATGTACATGCACAAACATAGATATTGAAATGTTTTTTTTTTTTTTTTACCTGCAATAGTGCATGCTGGGAAATATGATAATGATGGGCATGGTTTTGGTTCAAAGTGATGCGTATGAGTTTTAGGGGAAAACTAGTCCCTCAAAATAAAGCCTTATGAAATATGTATGGTATTTTTGCTAAAATTTCAATTTTTTTCACAATAACATATTAACTTGGGATCTCACTTGTTGAAGTCCAGAGGACTGCAAATGAATGAATGCAACAATCATGTTTCTGTCCTTAACAAATACTTTCAAAGGCAAGGGCGCTCTGGGAAATATTTGAATAAGACTTCACACTAAGCAGTATGTTAATTTAAAACTGCTCTGGTGTCTATATGGGTCCACAGACTCAACACTTTCCGTGTTGATTTAACACTGTTAGGGTTCATTTATTTGTTTTTAACACTGGAGAAGTCACTGCCAATTTTAAAGATTTAACACTGTCAGTGTAATTTTTATTTATTTTTTACACGAGATAATTTGCTGCGCAATCACAACTTATTTATACTTATCTGTACACAGTATCATTGGTTGATTGGTTTGACTTGTTAATCTCCACCTGGGGCCTGTCCAGGAGTATGCACATTTACAGAATGTTCTAATGGAAATATATTGTGTAGATCAAATTGTCAGAAAAGTGTTTTTTATGTTACTTCAACAGATTTTCAAGAATTTTCCTGAAATGTTTTGTGCTCTCAGATGTATTGAAATATTATAGGACAGTGTGTATGCTCCATTTATAATATTTACATCTTCAACATGCAGTTCCAGATACAGCCCTGCCATTAGTTGAAGGCAGGAAATCCAAGAGCTTCTGAAAACTAGTAACTTCCTTAGATCTGTATTGAAATATTTGTTTTAAAGTAGTCACTTCCTGAGATCTGTATTCAAATAGTTTTAATAAGTAGTCATTTTTGGGATCTATCTTCAAATACCTTCAAATATGATTCGTTTTTTTTTTTGAGTTATTTAAAAAAAAAAATCTGAGACCTGACTATCAAAGGAAATAGTTGCCTTTAGTTGATTCTCTATATTCGACTACATTTACATTTTACATTTAAGTCATTTAGCAGACGCTCTTATCCAGAGCGACTTACAAATTGGAAAGTTCATACATATTCACCCTGGTCCCCCCGTGGGAATTGAACCCTGGTCCCCCCGTGGGAATTGAACCCACAACCCTGGCGTTGCAAGCGCCATGCTCTACCAACTGAGCCACACGGGACCACTACTACTACTACTACTACTACTTCGAGTAATTGAAAATTTGGTATTTTCAAATAAAATACAAAATACAAAAATGTTCTGCCCAAGACTATCGCGCAGTCATATTCAAGTCCTGATTGGTCAATAAATTTATTTCACATGTCAAATAGTGTTATTTGTTGCGTCCAATAAGGAGACGGACTGCAACCTGTACGCCGTTACATAGTGGACAGGCTTCCCAGTTGCTTCTCTTGTTCCAGACCTTCATTTGCTGCTCGTCACCTACTGATATCCTATTATAGTTCACCAGCAGGACATTCAGTGTCTGACTGTTAGATCTAATACCCCAAATGAACGCCCTCTCAGACATTATATAGACTATACACAGGGCTGCCCAATTCTGGTCCTGGAGGGCCAAAACACTTTTTTTTGTTTCTACCTGGTAGTTAAATATGCGCTCCGGGATCTTAATCACAACACATTCATATCATATAGAATTGTTATCATGAAATATAATGCGAATTGCATTTAAAAAAAATATTATTGTTGCAGTACATAACATTTCACACAAACATGATGACGTAGTACACAATTTGATGACATAGTACACAAACTTGCTGACGTAGTACACAAACTTGATGACGTAGTACACAAACTTGATGACGTAGTACACAAACTTGATGACGTAGTACACAATAAACGGGGAACACGTTTGGCTCGTGAGCACCACTATGAAAACTACTGGCTGAAACTATACAAATGTTTGAGAGTTTTTAATAAGTCCGTTATTAGAAAGCAGAAGACCTGGGCTAGAGGCTGGTCAGTTATACATCCCAATAATCCTTTTCAACACATCTCTGGAGCTGACTGTGAGTGTGTGTGTGTCTGTGTGTGTGTACTTATTTGTTTTACTATACTTCTGAAGACCAGAAGTAATCATCAGAATAGTAAACCGAGGATAATTCAGACACGTGAGGACATTTGTCTGGTCCTAAAAAGGAAAAAGGATAATTTCGGGGTTAGGTTTAGGGTTAGGGGTTAGGTTTAGGGTTAGAAATAGGGTTAGGGTTAGAATTAGGGTTTGGTATTTTGGTATTTTATTAGGATCCCCATTAGCTGTTGCAAAAGCAGCAGCTACTCTTCCTGGGGTCCACACTAAATGTGAAACATTATACAGAATGACATAATACAGAACATCAATAGAAAACAGATCAAGGACAGAATTACATAAATTATTTTATTTTTTACACGTAGCCTACATATCAATGTATTCACACAAACTATCTTGGTCAAATAAGGGGAGAGGCGTTGTGCCACGAGGTGTTGCTTTATCTGTTATTTTAAACCAGGTTTGCTGTTTATTTGAGTAATATGAGATGGAACGGAGTTCCATACAATAAAGGCTCTATATAAAACTGTATTCTTTATTGAATTTGTTCTGTATTTGGAGACGATGAAAAGACCCCTGGTGGCATGTCTGGTGGGATAAGTGTGTGTGGGTCAGAGCTGTGTGTAAGTTGACTATGTAAACAATTTGGGATTTTCAACACATTAATGTTTCTTATGAAAAGAAGACGTGATGCAGTCAGTCTCTCCTCAACTCTTAACCAACAGAGACTGGCATGCAGCGTATTTATATCAGCCCTCTGATTACATTGAAGACCAAGACTTCCCGTTCTGTTCTGGGCCAGCTGCAGCTTAACTAGGTCTTTCCTTGCACCACTGGACCACACGACTGGACAATAATCAAGATAAGATAAAACTAGAGCCTGCAGAACTTGCTTTTTGGAGAGTGGTGTCAAAAAATCAGAGCATCTCTTTATTCCTGACAGACCTCTCCCTATCTTTACAACCATTGAATCTATATGTTTTGACCATGACAGTTCACAATCTATGGTAACACCAAGTAATTTAATCTCCTCAATTTATTCAACAGCCACAAGAACTTAATTAAAAACTTCTCTAGGATAGGGGGCAGCATTTTCACTTTTGGATAAATAGCGCAACTTCCTTCTACTCCTCCCCAGAATATAAGATATGCATACTATTAGTAGATGTGGATAGAAAACACTCTGAAGTATCTAAAACTGTTTGAATGATGTTTGTGAGTATCACATAACTTATGTAGCAGGCAAAACCCTGAGGACTAACCATTCAGATTGTTTTTTTTGAGGTCACCATCTGTTCAATGAGCTTTCATTGGGATACTAGATTTCTAATCATCCTGTTTGCAGTTCCTACCGCTTCCACTGGATGTCACCAGTCTTTGGAAATAGGTTGAGGTTATTCCTTTGTGAAATGAAGAAGAACGGCCATCTGGAATCAGTTTAACGTTATGTGTACTGTTTGAGAGTTGCGCAAGACTAGAAAAGTAGCGTTAGTTTGTTGTCCTCCTGTATTCAATCAATCAATCAATCAATTTTATTTTAATCAATTTTATTTTTTATTTTATATAGCCCTTCGTACATCAGCTAATATCTCGAATTGAAAACAAATAGACCCGTCTTCAATTTGATCGATTATTAACGTTTACAAATACCTAAAGTTGTATTACAAAAGTAGTTTGAAATGTTTTGGCAAAGTTTAGAGGTAAGTTTTTAGATATTTTGTAGTGACGTTGTGCAAATTGGAAGCTGTTTTTTTCTGGATCAAACGCGCCAAATAAATTGACATTTTGGACATATATGGACGGAATTAATCGAACAAAAGGACCATTTGTGATGTTTATGGGACATATTGGAGTGCCAACAAAAGAAATTTGTCAAAGGCATGATTTATATTTTATTTCTGCGTTTTGTGTCTTGCCTGCAGTGTTGAAATATGCTACTCTCTTTGTTTACTGTTGTGCTATCATCAGATAATAGCATCTTATGCTTTCGCCGAAAAGCCTTTTTGAAATCTGACATGTTAGCTGGATTCACAATGAGTGTAGCTTGAATTTGGTATCTTATATGTGTGATTTAATGAAAGTTTGATTTTATATCATTATTTTGAATTTGGCGCTCTACATTTTCCCTGGCTATTGGCCAAGTGGGACGCAAGCGTCCCGCCTATCCCAGAGAGGTTTTTAAGGAATGATTTGTACCAAATAAAATGCTCTTAGTTTTAGAGATGTTAAGGACCAGTTTATTACATGCCACCCATTCCAAAACAGACTGCAACTCTTTGGGGTTCTGATACGTATACGGTAGAATCATCAGCATACATGGACACACAGGCTTTGTTTAATGCCAGTGGCAGGTCATTGGTAAACATAGAAAAGAGTAGAGGGTTAGTGCTGGTTACGCTGGCTGACAGCTCATCCAGGCAGCTGAGATTGGAGTTAGACGTACAGCCTCTACTCAGCCTCTCCACCCCTCTTGGCTGCCGGTGGAGCCAACATCCCTGGCTCCAGTGATATTAAATGATGATGTACGATGGTAGTGTTAGCCAGGCAGGCCCCATTGACACCTATACACTGTCTCTCTCTCCTTTTCTATCTCCCCTTCTCTCTCACTCTGTTTCCCCCCCCTCCCTATCAGTCCCACCCCTCCCTCTATCTCCACCACACCCACTCCCCTCTCTCTGTCAGTCCTGTAAGAAATGTCATGTTATTGATTGTGTCGTTAGTTCCTAGGCAGGGTTGCTACTTAGTGCCCTCCCATTATCTCCCATCTAAAACAGAAGCTGGCTGATGGCAGGGGATAAACACACAAACACACTGACAGATGTAGCTCTACGATGTGTCAACAGAGTTACGTTTGGTGCTTTTTAGGGAATATATATATATATTTTTTTTTACAGATGCATCTGTAGGGAATAACAAAAATGGTGTAGGCCGAAACCAGATATCTATCTATTATTTGAAGATTTTTTTTCTAAAGTAATATTTAGATATTTATGTTCTTTAAATAGAAATGAAAATAGAAATAGAAATGAAATAATAATATACCAATTAATAGAATGAACATGCTCTGTGTAGGCTACAGTGGGGTGGAATTGTGGAAATCAATTTCACCCCGTCGCAGCACAGTGATAAAAATGATTCCATTAACTCGTCTCAGTCCTTTCCATTGATCTGCCTGATGATTAATAGCTAAAGAGGCCTGTCACAACAGGAGTATAACTTGGCATGTCTTCTCCTCTCCGCCGCTGCTGGGCCTTCCAGTAATGAGCCTTTTGCTCTGCGCTCACAGCCAGCAGATTGCTTTGATGTTGTTATTTATCCTGCTTCCGTTGGCTTACCAGAATTCATACTTCTCTAGATACGTAGAGCTGGAAATTACCACGGTGTGCTGATGATAACAATAAGAGGAATTAGGATAAGATCACAAGAAATAGGGCCTCTCGGGTGGCACGGCGGTTTAAGGCACTGCATCGCAGTCCTAGAGGCGTCACTACAGACCCGGGTTTGATCCCGGGCTGTGTCACAGCCGGCTGTGATCGGGAGCCCCATAGGGCAGCGCACAATTGGTCCAGCGTCGTCCGGGTTAGAGGAGGGTTTAGCCGGGGGCCTTTACTTGGCTCATTGCGTTTTAGCGACTATTGCGGGGGGGCCAGGCACCTGCTGAACTCGATCGTCAGTTGAATGGTGTTTCCTCCGACATATTGCTGTGGCTGGCTTCCGGATTAAGCGGGCGGGTATTAAGAAGTGCGATTTGTTAGGTCATGTTTCGGAGGACGCATGACTTTACCTCTAGCTCCCGAGCCCTTTGGGGAGTTGCAGCGATGAGACAAGATTGAAATGATGGAGAAAAAAAAAGATCACAAGGAATGAAAATCAACGTTGTACTGTGAGAGACCCTCATGTAAAACATCCATAAAGCCTGAGGATCCAATTTCCATCACAATGACAGCCCACTACGATATTATATGACCAGCCTACCCGTTGTGTGACAGGTCTCACCAACAAAGGTGATGTGGACAGGATGGGCGAACACATAGTGATGAATATTTCATCTATACAGAAGGATGGACAAGATAATAGGACTGTAAAATCAATCAGAGGTCCTCGAGACGTCCAGTAATGACTGTGTTTTTGTGTGTGTTTTTTAAAACTGAATACTAATGTAGTCAGTGGCCTTTAACTCTCTCAGCTGGAGTCTTACTGCTTCTCTCCTTTTCTCACTTCTATCGCCTGCTTAGTAACATCAATAATTTACTCGTCTCCTCCCCCTCTCTCTCTCCACTGGTTCACACTGTCTACTGTCCACTTACACACAGAGTGAGAGAGAGACAGAGCGAGAGAGAGAGAGTGTCAAACCGTCACACTTGGGCTGAGGATGTTATCCCATTAGTCACTTCACCCCAGGAAATATGGAGATGAGATTATATGAGAAGAGGACAATAGTTCTCAATTTCCTGTCCACCTCTGGATGAAAAATAGACCACAATATCCTGTGTCCAATTCTCTAACAGCGCAAAGGATGTAATGACATTTGAAGGGTCTACCCTTCGGATTCATACAATATTGACAACACTATACATCAAATATTTCCATTTAGGAACGACATTATAGTTTGACATTGCATCAAGTATTGACCATGTTTTATAACAGACTTACATGGGTTACTATAGTATCCTTAGGTGCTAGCTAACCAATTCAATTTAGTGGACAAATTGTTTTGACAACCAAGTAATTCATTGGGGTTGATTTGGAGTTAGAATGGAATGAGATGGGGATGAAACTGTTTGAAACGGAAACTAATTCCCTGGACCAATGGGAACATTCTTAAATAATTGGAAACCTCTTCCAATCAAGAGTAACAGAGCCTTCAGAAAGTATTCACACCCCTTGACTTTTTCCACATTTTGTTGTGCTAAATCCGGAATTTAAAATTGATTAAATTGAGACTTATTTTGTCTTAAGGTCTACACACAATAGCCCATAATGTCAATGTGGAATTATGTTTTTAGACATTTAAAAAAAATGTCAAGCTAAAATGTATTGAGTCAAGTATTTAACCCCTTTGTTATGGCAAGCCGAAATAAGTTGCATGGACTCACTCAACAATAGTGTTTTTTAATGACTACCTCATCTATGTACCACACACATACAATTATCTGTAATTACAAATACCAGTCGAGAAGTGAATTTCAAACAGAGATTGAATGACAAAGACCAGGCAGGTTTTCCAACGCCTCACAAAGAAGGGCGTTTATATTTACGCATTGGTAGATGCGTAAATATAAAGAAGGGCACCTATTAGTAGATGGGTAAAATAAAAGGAGTCATTGAATATCCCTTTGAACATGGTGAAGTTATTACAGTTTTTGACAATTGCTTACACATGATTTCTGAAACTATGGCTCCTTTCTCTAGACTCTACACACAAAAAAAACCAAAACACACACACACACAACATGCAAAACGTCAAACATCTCTTGCAAAATCAAATACTTATTTCAAAACTATTTTAACTCTTCTCAAAATTGTGGTTTTGCATCAAAGCTCTACACACCAACCATCAAATGATTAGCTCGTATACAAGCCAACTACAAACGGATGTGACAAACGTAAAACGTTACTATCTTGTGTCTTTTGCATGTTCAGTGTGCAGTTGAGTACACGGCAGTTTGTCATAGCACTCACACGTACATGTATATGCACAAATATGCAGTTGAAGTTGGAAGTTTACATACACCTTAGCCAAATAAATTTAAACTCATTTTTTCACAATTCCTGACATTTAATCCAAGTAAAAATGTCCTGTTTTAGGTCAGTTAGGATCACCCCTTTTTTAAAGAATGTGAAATGTCAGAATAATAGTAGAGAGAATTATTTATTTCAGCTTTTATTTCTTTCATCACATTCACAGTGGGTCAGAAGTTTACATACACTCAATTAGTATTTGGTAGCATTGCCTTTAAATTGTTTAACTTGGGTCAAATGTTTCAGGTAGCCTTCCACAAGCCTCCCAAAATAAGTTGGGTGAATTTTGGCCCATTCCTCCTGACAGAGCTGGTGTAACTGAGTCAGGTTTGTAGGCCTCCTTGCTAGCCCACGCTTTTTCAGTTCTGCCCACACATTTTCTATAAAATTGAGGTCAGGGCTTTGTGATGGCCACTCCAATACCTTGACTTTGTTGTCCTTAAGTCATTTTGCCACAACTTTGGAAGTATGCTTGGGGTCATTGTCCATTTGGAAGACCCATATGCGACCAAGCTTTAACTTCCTGACTGAGGTCTTGAGATGTTGCTTCAATGTATCCACATCATTTTCCATCCTCATGAATGCCATCTATTTTTTGAAGTGCACCAGTCCCTCCTGCAGCAAAGCACCCCCACAACATGATGCTGCCACCCCCGTGCTTCATGTTTGGGATTGTGCTCTTCAGCTTGCAAGCCTCCCCCTTTTTCCTCCAAACATAACAATGGTCATTATGGCCAAACAGTTCTATTTTTGTTTCATCAGACCAGCGGACATTTTTCCAAAAGTGTGATCTTTGTCCTTATGTGCAGTTGCACACCGTAGTCTGGCTTGTTTATGGCAGTTTTGGAGCAGTGGCTTCTTCCTAGCTGAGCGGCCTTTCAGGTTATGTCGATATTGGACTCGTTTTACTGTGGATATAGATACTTTTGTACCTGGTTCCTCCAGCATCTTCACAAGATCCTTTGCTGTTGTTCTGGGTTTGATTTGCACTTTTCGCACCAACGTACGTTCATCTCTAGGAGACAGAACGCCTATCCTTCCTGAGCGTTGTGACGGCTGCGTGGTCCCATGGTGTTTATACTTGCGTACTATTGTTGGTACAGATGAACGTGGTACTTTCAGGCATTTGGAAATGGCTTCCATTGATGAACCAGACTTGTTGAGGTCTACCATTTCTTTTCTGAAGTCTTGGCTGATTTCTTTTGATTTTCTCAAGCAAAGAGGCACTGATTTGAAGGTAAGCCTTGAATGACATCCACAGGTAAACTTCCAATTGACTCAAATTATGTCAATTAGCCTATCAGAAGCTTCTAAAGCCATGTCGTAATTTTCTGGAATATTTAAAGGAACAGTCAACTTAGTGTATTTAAACTTTTGACGCACTGGAATTGTGATACAGTGAAATATAAGTGAAATAATCTATCTGTAAACAATTGTTGGGAAAATTACTTGTGTCATGCAAAGTAGATGTCCTAACCGACTTGCCAAAACTATAGTTTGTTTACAGGAAATTTGTGGAGTGGTTGAAAAATGAGTTTTAATGACGCCAACCTAAGTGTATGTAAACTTCCGACTTCAACTATATACAGTATGTATGCATATTCAGTATATATTTACACTATAAACAGAAATGTAAGGGGGGAAAAATAAAATGTCTTTCTTTCGCAAAACAGTGTATTTTCATCCAGATTTCAGGATGAACAGTATCAGACAAAACAAATACAGTTGAAGATAATCAAATAGGCTTGTCCTTGTCCTCCTCCTCCTCCTTGTCCTCCTCCTCCTCGTCCTCACCCTTGTCCTCATCCTCATCCTCCTCCTTGTCCTTGTCCTCTTCCTTCTTTGTCCTCCTCCTTGTCCCCCTCTTACTCTCTCTCCAAAACTGCCCTCTATTGTTGTCCAAACCAATAAAGTCAACCTGAAGCCTAACCTAAGCTCAAGGTCTGATTTCTAAGTGAAGAAATGAGCTATACGTGTTTTCACACATGCACTGGGTGTAGGTAATAGGTAAATGAGTGTGGCATTTGGAATGGCAGTGTTATCCAGACGAAACACAAGACGTGTTAGTTTTGAATGATGTGTCTAATGTAGAGATCTGTGTTTAGTGTTTTGCAAAAAGTGTGTTTTACATTTGCAAACTGAGTGTAAAGCAGATAATGTGCTTGCAGACATTTTGCAGACTTGGTCTGAAGATTATGTACATGAGTTAATGGTTTCACTGAGTGTGCCTCAAGTACCACTTTTAGTGTATATGAGATTGTAAAAAATTGTAATTACACTTTGGATGGTGTATCAATACGTCCAGTCCCTTTAAAGATACAGGCGTCCTTCCTAACTCAGTTGCCGGAGAGGAAGGAAACCGCTCAGGGATCTCACCATGAGGCCAATGGTGACTTTACAACAGTTACAGGGTTTAATGGCTGTAATATAGGACTGATGAGTCACATTTTTGTATAAAGCATCATTTTTGTCTTAATCTGTTGTTGGTCTAGTACTGTCATTTTACTATTTTAAGTTCTGTCTTCCCAGTAGCCTACTTGGTGTGTGAACTGCTGACTGCTCATAACTTGCAGATGATTGTTGACACATCAACCAGGATCAAGGGGGAAATGTGTGACTGTTGTGGTTTTGGTAATCAGTCTCGTCAAAACTAAGACCGTCGCCGAAACAGAGACAGTTCTGCCGAGTTATTCAAGGAAGGAAAGAGAGGAGGGCTTCACACCACTCTCTCACTTGAGTATCTTAAAACTAGTTATTTTCAGGTGATATATATTTATATTCCAGTTCACTGCTTCCTTGTATGTTTTGCGGAAACTTCCCACCCCTTGGCTGCAACCCTTCAAATTTTGTGTATCCTGCACGGACAACCCATGTGGAATTCCAGGCCTCTGGCAGCGTTTGGAACTGCCGATCTGCGGTCAAGAACACTGACTTCATCTCAGCGTAATCTGCTCTTCAGTTCCTAGACTTTTCCCTGACGGAGACATGGATCACCCCAGAGAACACTGCTAGTCCAGCTGCTCTCTCTTCATGTGATTATGTTTTCTCTCATAATCTGCGGTGGCGGCACAGGGCAATATGCTTGACCTCATTTTTACGAGAGGCTGCTTGCCTACTATTCTCACTGCAACCCCCTTTCAGGTCTCTGTTCTCCTACTAATCTCACTGTAACCCCCTTCCAGGTCTCTGTTCTCCTACTAATCTCACTGAAACCCCCTTCCAGGTCTCTGTTCTTCTACTAATGTCACTGTAACCCCTCCAGGTCTCTGTTCTCCTACTAATCTCACTGCAACCACCTTCCAGGTCTCTAATCACTACTTTGTTCCTTTTTCTGTCTCCCTCTCCTCCAACCTTAGCCAATCAGACCCTACCCAGATGTTCATGCACCATCGCAATCTTCATTCTTTCTCCCACTACTCTCTCCTCTTCCATCCTATCATCTCTCCCTTCTGATAAATCCTTCTCCCTCCTGTCTCCTGATTCTGCTTTTTCGACCCTACTATCCTCCCTTTCTGCATCCTATGACTATCATTGTCCCCTTTCAACCCGGCCGGCTCGGCACTCCCCTCCTGCTCCATGCCTGAGTGACTCATTGCGAGCTTACAGAACAGGGCTGCGGGCAGCTGCTGAGGGCAGCTGACAGAAAATGAAATGAGAAAAACTAAACTTCCAGAGTACCTATCATCCTTTCACTCCCTCCTCTTTACCTTATCGTTCTCTGTGTCCACTGCTAAAGCCACTTTCTACCACAAAATTTCAAGCTTCCTAACTCTAGGAAACTCTTTTCCACCTTCTCCTCCCTCCTTGACTACTTCCGCTCCTCATTCACTCAACCTATTGAGTCCACTGGTCCCACTCCCACAGAACTACCCTACGCCTTGACCTCTCTCTCCAGATGAAATCCTGCAAATAGTGAGGTCCGGCCACCCGACAACCTGCCCGCTCGACCCCATCACCTCCTCCAGACCATCTCTGGAGACCTTCTCCCATTCCTCACTTCCGTCATCCACTCATCCCTGACCACTGGCTGCATCCCCTCGGACTTCAAAACGGCCCAAATTGCTCCCCTTCTCAAGAAAAAAACACTTGACCCCTCTACCCCTCCTTCCAAAACACTTGAGTGTGCTTTCTCTGGCCAACTTTCTCATTATCTCTCTCAGAATGATCTTCTTGACCCTAATCAGTCAGGCGTCAAGACAGGTCACTCAACCGGCTGCTCTTCTCTGTGTCACGGAGGCTCTCCGCACTGCCAAAGCTGACTCTCTCTCCTCTGTTTTCATCCTCCTAGATCTATCTGCTGATTTCAACACCATGAACCATCAGAGCCTAGTGATAGGGAAACAAAGCTTCCTGAAGCACTGAGATTTTCCAGACAATTGTGTTGAAAATAACTTCATGACTCAAGCCTTTGATTAACAGTGGACACTATAGTGGCACCAGCTGATCAAAATAATTTAGAACAGCCAAGTATTATAGATGACGTCGCATACACCTTATAACGCTGTTACGGTAGTCCTCCTCCTCTTCAACCGAAAAGGAGGAGTAGTGATGGAACCAAGGCGCAGCGGGTTGTGAACACATAATTTATTTAAAGACAAGACGAAAAAACACGAACTTCACTATAACTAACAAAACAACAAACGGAGTAGACAGACCTGGACGACGAACTTACATTAAACACGAAGAACGCACGAACAGGGAAAATAGACTACACAAAATGACGATGTACAAAAACAAACCGAACAGTCCCGTATGGTGCGACAAACACTGACACAGGAGACAACCACCCACAACGAACACTGTGAAACAACCTACCTAAATATGACTCTCAATTAGAGGAACGACAAACACCTGCCTCTAATTAAGAGCCATACCAGGCAACCCTTAAACCAACATAGAAACAGAAAACATAGAATGCCCACCCAAACTCACGTCCTGACCAACTAACACATACAACAAACTAACAGAAATAGGTCAGGAACGTGACAAACGCGTGCTAAAGGTAGCCTTTTATGTCTTCTATCTAAACCAATGTCAAACCGATCAGGTGGTTGTTCGACATAATGAAGCTTCGAACATTGATCACGTGCTTCTGATAAAGTGATACAGGCGTTGGCACACTGCTTCGAAGTAAACTGTTTAGTGATTCCGATGCACGCCTCAGAGCTCCAGTATCAATCTTAATATCAGGTCCCCCTCTCCAGCCTCTCAAGGCTGGACGTCTCAGGCTCTACACACTCTTGGATTGCATCTTACCTTGCAGGCTTCTCCTACCAGGTGACGTGGAGAGGATCTGTGTCTGCACCACGTACTCTCATTACTGGTGTCCCACAGGGCTCGGTTCTAGGTCCTCTCCTCTTCACACACCAAGTCACTCGGTTCCGACATATCCTCACAAGGTCTCTCTTCTCATCGCTATGCAGATGACACTTAAATACTTCTCTCTTTCCCCCCTTCTGACACAAGTCTCTGCATGCCTGGCAGATATCTCAGGTTGGATTTTGACCACCTCAAGCTCAACCTTGACAAGACAGAGCGCATCTCCATCATGGTTGACAACTCCCCGGTGTTCCTCTCCCAGAGTGCAAAGAACCTTGGAGTAACCCTGGACAACACCCTGTTGTTCTCTGTAAACATAAACATTAGTACGACCCTACCTCACACAGGAAGCGGCGCAGGTCCTAATCCAGGCACTTGTCATCTCACTTCTGGACTACTGCAACTCGCTGTTGGCTGGGCTCCCCGCTTGTGCCATCAAACACCTGCAACTTATCCAGAATGCTGCAGCCCTCTTTGTTATTCAACCTTGCCAAATTCTCCCATGTCACTCTGCTCCTCCGCACACCCCACTGGCATCCATTCAAAGCTTGCATCCACTAAAAAGACCATGGTACTTTCCTACTGAGCAGCAAGAAGATCTGCCCCTCCCCATCTTCAGGCTCTGCTCAAACCCTACACCCCAACTCAAGCACTCTGTTCTGCCACCTCTATTCTCTTCGCTCTCCCACCCCTACGGGAGGGCAACTCCCGCTCAGCGCAGTCAAAGCTCTTCTCTGTCCTGGCACCCCAATGGTGGAACCAGCTTCCCTCTGAAGCTAGGACAGCAGAGTCCCTGCCCATCTTCCAAAAACATCTGAAACCCTACCTCTTCAAAGAATATCATAAATAATCTCACATCACACCCCATTGTTGATAATCTATGGCAATATTTGATAATGGCTGTCTAGCAATGATCAACAACCGACTTGATAGAGCTTGAGTCATTTTTTAAAGTATAATGTTAAAGAATAATATTGTACAATCCAAGTGTGCAAAGCTCTTAGAGCTTACCTAGAAACACTAGACGCTGTAATCGCTGCCAAAGGGGATTCTACTCAGGGATTCTACTTCTGTTAAAACCTCTACCACTTCTCTCTCCATGATCCGTGATCCTCCTCATCAAAAAAGCTGACTAGCATAGCCTAGCTTAGCCTAACGGGACAGGGATATCATATAATATAATTTTTATGAAATCACAAGTCCAATACAGCAAATGAAAGATAAACAGCTTGTGAATCCAGCCATCATTTCCAATTTTTAAAATGTTTTACAGTGAAAACACAATATGTATTTCTATTAGCTAACCACAATAGCCAAAGACTCAACCGCATATTTTCACCATGTTTCTACCGCATAGGTAGCTATCACAAAACCGACCAAATAGAGATAAAATGAGTCACTAACCAAGAAACAACTTCATCAGATGACAGTCTTATAACATGTTATACAATACATTTATGTTTTGTTCGAAAATATGCATATTTGAGCTATAAATCATAGTTTTACATTGCAGCTACCATCAAAAATATCACCAAAGCAGCCAGAATAATTACAGAGAGCAACGTGAAATACCTAAATACTCATCATAAAACATTTATGAAAAATACATGGTGTACAGCAAATGAAAGATAAACATCTTGTGAATCCAGACAATATTTCCGATTTTTTAAGTGTTTTACAGCGAAAACACAATATAGAATTATATTAGCTTACCACAATAGCCAAACACACAAATGCATTTATTCACCGCAAATGGTAGCTTTCGCAAAAACCAGCAAAAGATATCAAATTAATCACTAACCTTGAACAAATTCATTAGATGACAGTCTTATAACATCATGTTATACAATACAATTATATTTTGTTCGAAAATGTGCATATTTAGAGCTACAAATCCTGATTATACATTGTGAATACGTAGCATCGATTCCCCAGAATGTCCGGAGATATTTTGGACACTCACCTAATCTGACCAAAGAACTCATCATAAACTTTACATAAAAATACTTGTTGTATGGCAAATGAAAGAAACACTGGTTCTTAATGCAACCGCCGTGTTAGATTTTTAAAAATAACTTTACCATAACATACAGCTTGCGTTATAGCGAGACAGCGCTCACCAAAACGGCAGAGAATAGGACTCAACATTTTACACAGAAATACGAAATAACATCATAAATGTTTTCTTACTTTTGTTGAGCTTCCATCAGAATGTTGTACAAGGGGTCCTTGGTCCAGAATAAATCGTTGTTTGATTTTAGAATGTCCATTTCTTCTGTCGAATTAGCAACCTTAGCTAGCCATGTGGCGCAAACATGCCCATCAACTCTTGGCGCAAAGAACGGAAAATTCCAAAAGTCCCAATAAACGTTGAATAAACTGGTAAAACTCGGTTGAAAAAACCTACTTTATGATGTTATTATCACATGTATCAAATAAAATCAGAGCCGGAAATATTCGCCGTGTAAACCGAACGCTTTTCAGAAGGCAATGTCGAGGTCCGCGGCGCGCCTTGGTAGACAAAGAAAATTCCTGACCTGCCACTCCAAAAGCTCTTGTTCGGCCTCAGATCAAGCTAGACACCCCATTCAACCTTCCACTGCCTGTTGACATCTAGTGGAAGGCGTATGAAGTGCATGCATATCAATAAATATAAGGCATGAATAGGCAGGCCCTGAAACAGAGCCTCGTTTTCAGATTTTTCACTTCCTGCATGGAAGTTTGATGCAAAATGAGTTCTGTTTTACTCACAGACATAATTCAAACAGTTTTCGAAACTTCTGAGTGTTTTCTATCCAATAGTAATAATAATATGCATATTGTAGGATCTAAAAAAAGAGTATGAGGCCGTATCATTTGGGCACAATTTTTTCCAAAGTGAAAACAGCACCCCCCTATTGACAAGAAGTTATTAATGAGCTATTTCTGTATTTCAGTTTCAATCGTTTTGCAAACATTTCTAAAAACATGTTTTCACTTTCTCATAGGGTATTTTGGGTAGATGGGTGGGAAAAAATCTATTTCATCCTATTTGATTTCAGGCTGTAACACAACAAAATGTGGAATAACATCAAGTGGTATGAAAACTTTCTGAAGGCTCTGTATTAGCTGTTTCAGATTGTCCTTGTTGAATTGACAAGTATTGCACAGGACAGCCACGATAATCTGGGAACAAATCGACTTCAACAACTATGGTTGGACTTCCCGAGGACTCCTCTCATCTGAAAGAGTGTCTCTGTCTCAAATGTGCTACACTGTTACCCTTACTGTATCAACAGTATGATACTGTATAAACTGAACACAGTAGATTACCGTAGAATGCACAGTAAAATATTGTTTCACGCTATATCACCAGCGTGAAATTTGCGTGCGAGAGTAGCCAGCGTCAATTCATAGGCACTGCGTAGCGTATGCCAGCGCAATGTCATGAGAATCCATAAATGCTATTTACCCCCTGGGAGTTATTGTTGTGAGTTTATTTTGACGTTAGATGTCCTACGGGAGCCACAGTACCTGGAATAAACAACTGTTGTTTTGCTAGCTCATGAGGATGTTGTTTGTAATAAACCCAAGCCGATTAGAAACAACTACGTTGTAACCTGCCTAGGCTATATGATTGAAACAACACAGGTAGAATGCAATTGTTTTCAAATATACTGTATAGCATATTTCACTGATAAACTTTAGTTTATCAATACATTTAAAGGTCCTGAACAGCCATACTGAAAATATAAATTTTCCCAGGAAGTTTGAAGAGACCGGCTGAGTGGGCAGGTATATTATATTCATGAGCTCACCTTGACTGACAACTCTTTAAAACATTATTATTATGATATTATTTTTCACCAGGTAGGCTAGTTTATTTCACCTTTATTTAACCAGGTAGGCTAGTTTATTTCACCTTTATTTAACCAGGTAGGCTAGTTGAGAACAAGTTCTCATTTACATCTGAGACCTGGCCAAGATAAAGCAAAGCAGTTCGACACATACAACAACAGAGTTACACATGGAATAAACAAACATACAGTCAATAATACAAAATAAAAAGTCTATATACAGTGTGTGCAAATGAGGTAGGATAAGGGAGTTAAGGCAATAAATAGGCCATGGTGGCGAAGTAATTAAAATATAGCAATTAAACACTGGAATGGTAGATGTGCAGAATAATGTGCAAGTAGAGATACTGGGGTGCAAAGGAGCAAGATAAATAAATTAATACAGTATGGGGAGGAGGTAGTTGGACGGGCTATTTACAGATGGGCTGTGTACAGGTGCAGTGATCTGTGAGCTGCTCTGACAGCAGGTGCTTAAAGCTAGTGAGGGAGATATGATCTCCAGCTTCAATGATTTTTGCAGTTCGTTCTAGTCATTGGAAGCAGAGAACTGTAAGGAAAGTAGGAATTGGCTTTGGGGGTGACTAGTGAGATATACCTGCTGGAGCGCGTGCTACGGGTGGGTGCTGCTATGGTGACCAGTGAGCTGAGATTAGGCGGGGCTTACCTAGCAGAGACTTGTAGATGACCTGGAGCCAGTGGGTTTGGCGGCGAGTATTAAGCGAGGGCCAGCCAACGAGGGCGTACAGGTCGCAATGGTGGGTAGTATATGGGTCTTTGGTGACAAAACGGATGGCACTGTGATAGCCTCCAACACTCTTCTCAACAAATTGGATGCTTTTTTGCGAAATAGGAAGCCGATTCTACATTTAATGGAGATTTATTGGAGATGCTTAATGTGAGTCTGGAAGGAGAGTTTACAGTCTAACCAGACACCTAGGTATTTGTAGTTGTTCACATATTCTAGGTCAGAACCATCCAGAATAGTGATGCTGGACGGGTGGGCAGGTGCGGGCAGCGATCGGTTGAAGAGCATGCATTTAGTTTTACGTGCATTTAAGAGCAGTTGGAGGCCACGGAAGGAGAGTTGTATGGCATTGAAGCTCATCTGGAGGTTGGTTAACACAGTGTCCAAAGAAGGGCCAGAGGTATACATAATGATGTCGTCTGCATAGAGGTGGATCAGGGAATTACCAGCAGCATCACCAGCATCTATGACAAGCAACTTGGATGCAGTGAGCGGTGTTGTGGTAAAGTTGTGTGATAGAGAAACCAAATAAAACAACATTGATGTGTTGACTTGACAACAGCGTCAGAGTTTTGAATGACCCTTCCCAACCCTTTTGTTCCATGCTGGCTGAAGACCTAGCTAGGCAGTAACTAGCTAACACCAGACACAGATTTAAGACCTAGCTAGCCAGTAACTAGCTAACACCAGGCACAGATGAAGACCTAGCTAGCCAGTAACTAGCTAACACCAGACACAGATGGTGACCTAGCTAGACAGTAACTAGCTAACACCAGACACAGATGAAGACCTAGCTAGACAGTAACTAGCTAACACCAGACACAGGTGAAGACCTAGCTAGACAGTAACTAGCTAACACCAGACACAGATGAAGACCTAGCTAGCCAGTAACTAGCTAACACCTGACACAGATGAAGACCTAGCTAGCCAGTAACTAGCTAACACCAGACACAGATGGAGACCTAGCTAGACAGTAACTAGCTAACACCAGACGCAGATGAAGACCTAGCTAGCCAGTAACTAGCTAACACCAGACACAGATCAAAGGGGAAACATATCATTATTTTTTAGATGGCACCAGTAGAGTAGCTCTATAAACCACGCCCATCTGCAAACACACGTTCTCCAATGTTGGTTACAAGGCGGTAATTATTTAAATCAGGTAAGAGAACATCGTTACCATTGGTGTATTAAAATGAGAGTTAAAGTGATGTCACATTGTGCCCTTAATAATCCAAGTGTTTGACATGGTGGAGGAGACCAGTATCTTTATGATCAAGCTTTATCAATGTAGAAGCAACAGTCATTTTACATACTTTGATCTGGTTTCATGATGTTGAGCTTCTACAAAGTCTACTGAATTACCAGTGACTTCAGGGCTAATTAGATTAAAAGGACATGTCTAGCCACTCAACCAGTAAAAGTTGAAGACTTGCTACCACATCTCAGTTAAACTGGTACAGCACTCTCACTAACGGGTGCAACAAATGTATCCTCTTATAAGACACGCCTGAAACTTTGTCAACGAATGAGAAATAACAATACCCACTCGTGTTGAAAAGGTATTTGGTGCTCCAAAAATCTGGTATGGTACTGTATTCCGAATTACAGTAAATTACTGTAAATTACTGGCATCAATTGGCTAATAAAATCAATAAATGTGTTATTTACTAAATTAATTTACAAGTTAACATGTTTAATCAATTAAGTTAAAATTCTAAATAATAAACTATTCAAACAATAGGTGATCAATAGGTGATCCAATTTGAGCTAACCTCAAGAAAAATCAATAAATAACGCATTCAATCAAAAAACAATCATTAGTCCATCAGTTAGTTAATCAGTCAGTCAGTCATGGTTGATCTGGTGCAGTGGTTGACGGTGTGTTGTGCCTTTGTGTGGGGAAGGGGAAGGGCAGTTGGGACCGGGTTGGAAATCGTTCTGGTACTAGGGCTGGAAAAACAGGGGATGGTGCTGGGTCTGGGAAAACCTGGGTTGATGTTGGGACCGGGTTGGAAATCGTTCTGGTACTAGGGCTGGAAAAACAGGGGATGGTGCTGGGTCTGGGAAAACCTGGGTTGATGTTGGGACCGGGTTGGAAATCGTGCTGGTACCAGGGCTGAGTCTGGTGCTGTGGAGAAACAAGAATTGGGAACCGGGAACTGGGGCTGGGTCGGGATCCGTAGAGGGGAGGAAGGACAACCTGAGGAGCAAGCAGACTTACAAGCATAACCGAGAGAAGTAGGGGGGCTGAGGGGGCTGCCCCCCGAAAAAAAATACAAACGTAAATAGGAATAAAAAAATATTGTTTGAATATAAAAAAAAGAAATCACAAAAGGGCCTTTACTGGTATTAGCGGACCGACAGACATCTGTAGCACAGGCAAAGAGGTAGTTGTATAGTTAAGAACAGTATCTCGCTGGATTCAATAGATCAATAATTGAATGGTTGCCTTGTCCCTTTCTCTGATTTCTCAGGATTCAATAGATCAATAATTGAATGGTTGCCTTGTCCCTTTCTCTGATTTCTCAGGATTCAATAGATCAATAATTGAATGGTTGCCTTGTCCCTTTCTCTGCTATTGTCATTCTAATGGGATCCAGGAACATCAAAACCCTGTCCTCATACATCAAAATGGAAACATATATCAAACAAGTATTTTATATTCCACAATGTCACGATTGTTGAAATGAATAGACCAAGGTGCAGCGTGAATAGAGTTCCACATATTTTTAATAAATTGAAACTCAAGCATAAACGAACCGCTACTGGTGTGCACTCAGGCAACTCAATGTAGACAAGATCCCACGAACACCAAAGGGGAAATGGCTGCCTAAATATGATCCCCAATCAGAGACAACGATAAACAGCTGCCTCTGATTGGGAACCATATCCGGCCACCATAGAAATACAAACCAACACAGAGAAAAAACAGCTTACTATGGTCAGGGCGTGACACACAAGTATTATCAGATTAACTGTTTTGTACAGATAATTATCAGATCCAAGTTACAAATGCTAGTAAACTCTTTAGTCAACAACAACAAAAAATCACTAAAGCAGGTCACTGGACCTTTACTAGTCCTGTATTAAAGGACTGATATAGATGTCTTCAGCATGGGCAATTTATTTAGAACATGATTTAAGGTGTACTTTCCACCAGAGCCTGGGACACATCTCAAATTACACCCTATTCCCCATGTGTGGATCGGGTCAAATTAGTGCACTATCCTAGGGGAATATGGTACGGCTCTGGTCAAAAGTAGTGCCCTGTTTAGGGAATAGAGTGTGATTTGAGATGTGTCCCATGTTTCCTCAGAGTAATAAGAGAATCCGGAGAAGGCAAGACCTTTAGTAACCAGGGTTACCACTATTCTGCTGCCTGCTAGCTGCTAGACAAATAGCTGAAGGGGTAATATGTGACTTCGCTCATTTAATCAGTGACAAGAAAAGAGGGGGAGAAAAACTCCCTTGATTGACTGTTGAGAATTGCAGCCACTTACAGCTGGAGTGAAACTGTCACAGAGGGATAAACCATTCCCATTCCATTCCCCCTGGAATAAAGATCCCACTGCCACTATCATCCGGATATGGAACATTTTGACTGGAAATCAAGCTTTGTATTTTAAGTGGGGGATTTTTTTTATTTTTACAATATCACTTTAAATTGCATATATTTTAACCTAACACGAATATAAAAGAATATCACATCAAAAAATATGAAGAATATAGAGTCAAAATACAAAAAAGAAAATCATGAATTTTTGCCTTGGTGGTGTACAAGGCTAAAACCAAACAAAAACGACAGTGTGATATGAAGGGTGGATGGGGGTGATAGCTTTGAGCAAACATATCTTACCTTGTATGTTGGACCTTTGTAATTCTGATGAGACGTGATGTTGCTTGTACTTCTGTAGACCCTGATGACGTCAAAGCGCTTGGCTTGCATTTATATATATAAACTCAGCAAAAAAAAGAAACGTCCTTTCACTGTCAACTGCGTTTATTTTCAGCAAACTTAACATGTGTAAATATTTGTATGAACATAACAAGATTCAACAACTAGACATAAACTGAACAAGTTCCACAGACATGTGACTAACAGAAATGGAATAATGTGTCCCTGAACAAAGAGGGGGTCAAAATCAAAAGTAACAGTCAGTATCTGGTGTGGCCACCAGCTGCATTAAGTACTGCAGTGCATCTCCTCCTCATGGACTGCACCAGATTGGCCAGTTCTTGCTGTGAGATGTTACCCCACTCTTCCACCAAGGCACCTGCAAGTTCCCGGACATTTCTGGGGGGAATGGCCCTAGCCCTCAGCCTCAAATCCAACAGGTCCCAAAAGTGCTCAATGAGATTGAGATCCGGGATCTTCGCTGGCCATGGCAGAACACTGACATTAATGTCTTGCAGGAAATCACGCACAGAACGAGCAGTATGGCTGGTGGCATTGTCATGCTGGAGGTTCATGTCAGGATGAGCCTGCAGGAAGGTTACCACATGAGGGAGGAGGATGTCTTCCCTGTAACGCACAGCATTGAGATTGCCTGCAATGACAACAAGCTCAGTCTGATGATGCTGGGACACACCGCCCCAGACCATGACGGACCCTCCACCTACAAATCGATCCCGCTCCCGAGTACAGGCCTCGGTGTAACGCTCATTCCTTCAACGATAAACTCAAATCCGACCATCACCCCTGGTGAGACAAAACCGCGACTTGTCGGTGAAGAGCACCTTTTGCCAGTCCTGTCTGGTCCAGCGACGGTGGGTTTGTGCCCATAGGCAACGTTGTTGCCTGTGATGTCTGGTGAGGACCTGCCTTACAACAGTGTTGTTACACGTGGTCTGCCACTGCGAGGACGATCAGCTGTCCATCCTGTCTCCCTGTAACGCTGTCTAGGCGTCTCACAGTATGGACATTGCAATTTATTGCCCTGGCCACATCTGCAGTCCTCATGCCTCCTTGCAGCATGCCTAAGGCACGCTCACGCAGATGAGCAAGGACCCTGGGCATCTTTCTTTTGTTGTTTTTCAGAGTCGGTAGAAAGGCCTCTTTAGTGTCATACGTTTTCATAACTGTGACATTAATTGCCTGCCGTCTGTAAGCTGTTAGTGTCTTAACGACCGTTCCACAGGTGCATGTTCATTAATTGTTTATGGTTCATTGAACAAGCAAGGGAAACAGTGTTTAAACCCTTTACAATGAATATCTGTGAAGTTATTTGGATTTTTACGAATTTTCTTTGAAAGACAGGGTCCTGAAAAAGGGACGTTTATTTTTTTGCGAAATTTACATTTTTACCTACTTGTTGACCGACTCAACTGTTGCTTCCTGGTTTATTTTGGTAGTTCTGGGCTGTTATTAGCCGTATGTGCATGGGTGAATCTTTCATACAGAGACAGATGGAGAGGTCAAGGTTAAGGTTACAGGTCTAGCAGAATGATCATGTCGCAGTAATTTCCCACATAACATAACTGTAGTATCCCCCTCTTATCTAGCAGGCTCTTATGAAGCAACTTAGCTTTTGTTGCCCAACAACATATTTAGCCAGATTAAATGAAGGACAAAAGAAAATATAATTTTCTGTCAATATATTTAGCAGGATTTAATAAAAAGAAGATGGAAAATATAGTTTTTTCGGTCAACTTTGTATTTAGACAGATTTAATGCAAGGCAACATCTGCTGTTCTATTGCATAGTAACTATGATATCCTGGTTGTTAGTCTTATCACTGATTACCAAAACAATGTGATTGACCTCTGTCTCTATGACCCCTCTATGGGTTCTACACAACCAGAATCTTCAAGTCTTATTTTAGAAAGGCCGTTCTCTGCACAGTAGCAAGTACGCAGAAATGTGTTTCTGCATTATTCAAAAGTTATTCTCCGACTTCTTCATCATTGCCAGAAATAATTGGAAATCGCAACGAGCTCCAGGCTAAGTCTTGGCACAGCAACCAACACTCTGTATGCGCTCATTTCATTTCTTAGAATATTTTTTTCACTTTGAAGAAGAAGTGACAGCCAAACCAACCCAGAAGTCAGACATTAGAAAAAAATATCAACAGTTTTGGTGTCTGAGCAGCAGAAGAAAAAGCGGTAGATTACTTTCTCATTCTGAAAGATTCATTTAACTTCTTAGAAGATGAGAGACTAAAGAGGGAATGTGTGTCAACCCATCTCGTACCTCCTTCACTGTCCCTTGACCTCCTCTTTTACCAAGATGCATCTCTGTACACTGTAAAACATTTCCCGTAAAATGTTCAGTAACTTACTGGCAGCAATTGGCCAGTAAGTTACTGTAATTTATTTTACAGTACCCATGCAGCAACATATTCGTTTGTTCTGTTCTTTGGGAGTTTTCATTTTTACATTTTGGTCATTTAGCGGGCGCTCTTGTCCTTAGCAACAACCAAGTTTGATACAAAAACAATCATATCACAGTCATAGCAAGTAAAATGTTTCTACATTGCTCTTCAAAATAATTGTAATTAAAACAAGATATCTTATATTTCTCTGACTATTTCTGGGTAGTGGCAATACAATACGGAGATATTCGCAGTAACTTAATGCCAGAGCAATAAAACACAGTTAAAGTTTCAATCTACTGTAGAAACTGTTATTTCATCAGTATTTTACTGTACTGACAAGAGATTAGAGCAAATAGGTTGGCTGTTTCATTTTACGTACACAGAGATATAATCTATTATTGAATAGGAGGTGTTTTGTATCACCTGCACTTCTAAAATCCTAAACAATGGCCTGGGTCTGTAAGGTCAATAGGGTCACGGGGGGAGATCAGGTGCAGTTAGGACCATGGGGGATGGATCTGGGTCCATATGGGCTAGGGTGGAGGGATGAGGGGAGGTAGGGAGTGGTACGGGGAAAGGTTTTGGAGCGGGAGACGGTTCCTTTGATGGGGTAGGGGACTTTAGGGGGCCTGAGCGCTGGCTGGGTTTGGGTTTTGCTTCTGGGGATGTTTTGTTGTCTGGTCTCTTGCTGGTGTGTTGCTTTGTCTTCCTTTTCTGTTTTCCGTTTTTGGTTTGTATTTTGTGTTCTGTAAAAATGTTCAATCAATTTAGTTAAAATTCAAAATAATAAAAAATTCTAACAATAAGTAATCAAACCAAATTAAGCTAATCAAATCTAAAAATGTAAATAAATAAAAAACAAAGGAATTCAATAAAAAAGGTAACAGTAATCAGCAAGTCAGACAGCCAGTCAGTCCACAATTTGTTAGTTTTCATTTGACAGTGAGGCTGGCAGTTGCTGGATGGAGGTGGCAGTTGTGGTTGATCGATGCAGTGTTGGTGCTGGTGTGTGGGCTGGGACCGGGAAAACCTGGGTTGGTCCTGGTGTTGGGGCCGGGTTGGAAATCGTGCAAGTACCGGGAGTGAAAACCAGGGGTTGGTGCTGGGGTCGTGGGACAAACAGGGAATTGGAGCTGGTGCTGGGTCTGGGACTGTAGAGGGGAGGAAGGACAACCTAAAGAGCAAGTAGACACACAAGGGAGACCCAGAGGTCAGTGTTGGCACTCCCCTGTGGCCTGCTCGCTCAGAGTGAAGGTCTGATATTTTGTCCCTCCTCCACGCCTCATCTGGCAGGTCTGGTGCTAGAAACCAGGAACTGGGTTGGTGCTGGGACTGGTACTGGATTTGAAGAGGGGAGGAAGAACGACCAAAGGAGCGAACATACAACTGGAAGCCCAAGACTCAGCGGTCAGTGATGGTACTCCTCTGTGGCCTGCTTGCTCCGAGTTTTAGAAACTTCAGAGTGTTTTCTGTCCAATACTAATACTAAAATGCATATATTAGCATCTGGGACTGAGTAGGAGGCAGTTAACTCTGGGCACACTTTTCATCTAAACATGAAAATGCTCCCCCCTATCCTAAAGAAGTTAACTGAACCAGCCATTTTTGTTCCCCAGTCCAGACATTGTCTTCATCCAGGACCCTCCTAGACGCTGACTTGAGGGTGGTGATAGTCCTGGATGCGTTCATTGTGGAGCTGTACTGTATCTACCTTGGATTCTGTGTCGGAAAGGGTGTATGCCCTGAGTCTGTTAAACAGAGCTGAATCTTTGCAATTTCTGAATTTTAACCAAAACTGTTCTAGTGACTGGGGGATCTTGAAACTGGCTTCATATGATTCCTGTGGCCCTGTGAGTTTCACCAGGCAGTTCAGGTCAGACTTCACAAAGCCTGGCGGGTTATGGTTTCTGGTCTGGCGGTTGTTGTTGCTGCTGCTGTTCCTGCTGCTCCCCGGGTATTAGTTGCTCAGTTCTCGATAGCCTCCTTGTTGGAGATTAGCGTCAGCCTCATCTGGGCATCTTGTTCAGGTGGGGGGGGGGGGGGGGGGGGGGGTTGGGTCTGGTCATTGGTCTGTTTTCGGTCATGCAGGGGGTGAAAGGACAAATCTCAAGGGGGGGCAGACACACCTCAGTTCGGGCCAAATTCAAGCCATTGTTGCTTAACCATCTTCCCAAGTCCCTTGGACCAGAGAGACAGCGCCATCCACGGTCAAGCCACTGTTAACATTGCTGCCTGAGAGAGAGGGACATGCATAATGAGAAACCAGAGTGCCATTAAAGGTTTGAGACGTGCGGCCACTCTGATCTGTCCCGTATATACAATCGTGGCCAAAAACTTTGAGAATGACACAAATACAAATTTTCCCAAAGCCTGCTGCCTCAGTGTCTTTAGATATTTTTGGCAGATGTTACTATGGAATACTGAAGTATAATTACAAGCATTTCATAAGTTTCAAAGGCTTTTTTGACAATTACATGAAGTTGATGCAAAGAGTCAATATTCGCAGTGTTGACCCTTTTTTTTTCAAGACCTCTGCAATCCTCCCTGGCATGCTGTCAATTAACTTCTGGGCCACATCCTGACTGATGGCAGCCCATTCTTGCATTATCAATGCTTGGAGTTTGTCAGAATTTGTGGGGTTTTGTATTTCCACCCGCCTCTTGAGAATTGACCACAAGGTCTCAATGTGATTAAGGTCTGGGGAGTTTCCTGTCCATGCACCCAAAATATCAATGTTTTGTTCCCCGAGCCACTTAGTTATCACTTTTGCCTTATTGCAAGGTGCTCCATCATGCTAGAAAAGGCATTATTCGTCACCAAACGAATGTTTCTGGATGGTTGGGAGAAGTTGCTCTCGGAGGATGTGTTGGTACCATTCTTTATTCATGGCTGTGTTCTTAGGCAAAATTGTGAGTGAGCCCACTCCCTTGGCTGAGAAGCAACCCCACAAATGAATGGTCTCAGGATGCTTTACTGTTGGCATGACACAGGACTGATGGTAGCGCTCACCTTGTCTTCTCTGGACAAGCTGTTTTCCGGATGCCCCAAACAATAGGAAAGGGGATTCATCAGAGAAAATGACTTTACCCCAGTCCTCAGCAGTCCAATCCCTGTACCTTTTGCAGAATATCAGTCTGTCCCTGATGATTTTCCTGGAGAGAAGGGGCTTCTTTGCTGCCCTTCTTGACACCAGGCCATCCTCCAAAAGTCTTCGCCTCACTGTGAAAGCAGATGCACTCACAACTGCCTGCTGCCATTCCCGAGCAAGCTCTGTACTGGTGGTGCCCCGATCCTGCAGCTGAATCAACTTTAGGAGACGGTCCTGGCGTTTTCTTGGGTGCCCTGAAGCCTTCTTCACAACAACTGAACCGCTCTCCTTGAAGTTCTTGATGATCCGATAAATGGTTGATTTAGGTGTAATCTTACTGGCAGCAATATCCTTGCATGTGAAGCCCATATTGTGCAAAGCAATGATGACGGCACGTGTTTCCTTGCAGGAAACCATGGTTGACAGACAATGATTCCAAGCACCACCCTCCTTTTGAAGCTTCCAGTCTGTTATTCGAACTCGATCAGCATGACAGAGTGATCTCCAGCCTTGTCCTCGTCAACACTCACACCTGTGTTAACGAGAGAATCACTGACATGATGTCAGCTGGTCCTTTTGTGGCAGGGCTGAAATGCAGTGTAAATGTTTTTGGGGGATTCAGTTAATTTGCATGGCAAAGAGGGACTTTGCAATTCATTGCAATTCATCTGATCACTCTTCATAACATACTGGAGTATATGCAAATTGCCATCATACAAACTGAGGCAGCAGACTTTGTGAAAATTAATATTTGTGTCATTCTCAAAACTTTTGGCCACGAAAATATAAATGCAACGTCCAACAATTTCAAAGATTTACAGTTACATTTCTTGTAAGGAAATCAGTCAATTGCAATAAATTCATTAGGCCATTATCTATAGATTTCACATGACTGGGAATACAGATATGCATCTGTTGGTCACAGATACCTTTAAAAAAACAGGTAGGGGCGTGGATCAGAAAACCAGTCAGTATCTGGTATGACCACCATTTGCCTCATGTAGCGCATATAGTTGATCAGGCTGTTGATTCTGGCCAATGAAATGGCTATGTGAAGTTGCTGGATATTGGAGCATGCTGCCATACATGTTCACCCAGAACATCCCAAACATGCTCAATGGGTGACATGTCTGGTGAGTATGCAGGCCATGGAAGAACTGGGACATTTACAGCTTCCAGGAATTGTGTACAGATCTTTGTGACATAGGGCCGTACATTTTCATGTTGAAACATGATGGCGGTGGATGAATGGCACGGCAATGGACCTCAGGATCTCGTCACGTTATCTCTGTGCATTCAAATTGCCATCAATAAAATACAATTGTATTTGTTCTCTGTAGCTTATGCCTGCCCATACCATAACCCCACTGTCACCATGGGGCACTCTAATCACAACATTGGCTTCGTCGTTGGAGGCTCCGGAATGTGGACCGTCGTTGGAGGTTCCGGACTGTGGCCCGTCGTTGGAGGTTCCGGACTGTGATACGCACCTCAGGGCGAGTGCGGGGAAGAGGCACAGGCCGTACTGGACTGTGGAAGCGCACTGGAGGCCTGATGCGTGGTGCCGGTACTGGTGGTACCAGGCTGATGACACGCACCTCAGGGCGAGTGCGGAGAGGAGGCACAGGACGTACTGGACTGTGGAGGCGCATTGGAGGCCTGATGCGTGGGACTGGTACAGGTGGTACCGGGCTGATGACACGCACCTCAGGGCGAGTGCGGAGAGGAGGCACAGGACGTACTGGACTGTGGAGGCGCCCTGGAGATCTGGAGCGTAGAACTGGCACAATGCATCCTGGCTGGATGCTCACTTGAGCCTGGCAAGTGCGAAGAGCTGGAATAGAGTGCACCGGGCTATGAATGCGAACTGGAGACACCGTGCGCATCACTGCGTAACACGGTGTCTGACCAGTCACAGCTCCCCAGCACGCCCGCTCTGCAGCGCTCTCAATGCTAGCACCTCTCTCCGGAATCTTGCATCGAGGTCCTCATCCGACTCCCTGACTGGCTCTGGTTCGCTCCTCGGCACCGCCGACTGCAACATGTGCCCCCCTCAAAAAACGTATTGATGTTTCTGTGGCATACCTCGTTGGTATTTCTCCTCGTAATATAGCCATTCCGCTTTTGCTGCCTCTATTTCCTCCTTCGATAGGCGATACTCCCCAGTCTGCGTCCAGGGTCCTGCTCCATCCAAAATCTCCTCCCAGGTCCATTCCTCCTTAACACGCTGCTTGGTCCTTTTATGGTGGGTTCTTCTGTCACAGTTGTCGTATGAATCGGACAAAGGTGCAGTATGGTATGCGTACATTCTTCTTTATTTAAGAATGAACACTGAACAAACAAACAAAATTACAAAACGAACCGTGAAGCTAATATGAGTAGTGCAGACAGGCAACTCAACATAGAACAAGAACCCACGAACACCAAAGGGAAAATGGCTACCTAAATATGATCCCCAATCAGAGACAACGATAAACAGCTGCCTATGATTAGGAACCATATCATGCCACCATAGACATACAAATCACCTAGACCTACAAAAACCTAAACATACAAAACCCCCTAGACAATACAAAAACTAACATACTCACCCTAGTCACACCCTGACCTAACCAAAATATAAAGAAAACAGAGATATTTCAGGTCAGGGCGTGACATCAGCATACATGTACTTGCTAAGAACCACTACCACATATTCTTAAATTGGCACAGCACGCTCACTAACGGGTGCAACAAATATAGCCTCCTATAAGACACACCTCAAATTATGTGAATGAGTGAGAAACAACAAACCATGTACAAAACAACCACTAGTGCACAAAACGTTTTTTTGGTGCTCCAAATGTGGTATGGTAATGTATTCGGAAATTACAGTAAAATACTGTCAGCTATTGGCTAGTAAGTTGCTGTAGACTTTCACTGCAAAGTTTGTAGAACTCCTAAAATACAGTCTATTACCGTATTCTGTGGCGGTACAGCATTCTCAGTCAACAGGTGCAACAATATAGCCTCTTACAAAGGCACACCTTAAAATATGTTAATGAGCCAGAGACAACATTTTCCCAAAACGCACCATAATCCATACTGTACAACATATTTACAGTCTTTTACTGTGCATTCTACAGTAATCAAATTGATTCATTTTATACAGTATCATTACTGATAAAATTACAAAAAGGCTAACTATTAAGTAGGCTATCAGTTTAATCTCAGGGGACTTTGTGTTCTTCCTAATACTATGTAACAGCCTCTTCTATTTTCATATCAGTACAGTATTGAGGAGACAGAGGTTGTTTCAGAGTGAACTTAGATTGCACTTAGTTCTCCGATACGTGGTCAATTTGTCAGCCGGCAGTATGTAGGTCTAGAAATGAAGTGAATCTGATAGGTCTGGGCTAGGCTGGGGAGAGGACTGGAACCCCTTATTCACACATAAACTCTCCCTCAAAAAAGTCTGTGTGTACTCGAATCTTCCTGTTTGAGAACTCTTACATGGCGCCTCTGGGGCATTAGGCCCTCAGAATACCACTACATCACAGAAATGTAATTGTGAAGCGTCTCCCCCCGCAGCCAGCCCGGCCGTTCCAAATTGAATTCTAAGTAAATAAATCAATCAATGGGAAGTAGGTTAGGAGCGAGACCGGAGTGGCTTTGCTTGCCTCCCATAATCCAACTAGGAGCACCTTCCAGTCTGCCTGCGTCCCGCCTCGCCTCGCCCTGCCTTTGCTCTCCCCCCTTGCATTTTAATGCACATTCAAATGTCAGCCCAACAATAGACGAGGGAGAGGAGAGAGGAAGGAAAATGAAAAAGGAGGAGGGAGGAAGGATTAGGGGGGGGAAGAGAGGCGCTTGAGGGGAGAGGAAGAGAGTGGAGAAGAAGAGCATGGAGGAGGTGCACAAAGGGCCACAGGTAGGATTCTTACTTAGTATGCAACAGAAGGTGTGTCTGCCCTGCAATCGTCTGAGGAGAGGAGGCTTCTCTGTTTAGGAAGAAAGACGGAGGGGAAGGGACACAGACAGACGACACTAGTGTTTGGATGTTTGGGAAACTTCCACTGATTGGAAGAGAATATTGCCACACGTCCACACATACAGTGGGGAGAACAAGTATTTGATACACTGCCAGGGCAACTAAGGAGTGGCTCCGTAAGAAGCATCTCAAGGTCCTGGAGTGGCCTAGCCAGTCTCCAGACCTGAACCCAATAGAAAATCTTTAGAGGGAGCTGAAAGTCCGTATTGCCCAGCGACAGCCCCGAAACCTGAAGGATCTGGAGAAGGTCTGTATGGAGGAGTGGGCCAAAATCCCTGCTGCAGTGTGTGCAAACCTGGTCAAGAACTACAGGAAACGTATGATCTCTGTAATTACAAACAAAGGTTTCTGTACCAAATATGAAGTTCTGCTTTTCTGATGTATCAAATACTTATGTCATGCAATAAAATGCAATCTAATTACTTAAAAATCATACAATGTGATTTTCTGGATTTTTGTTTTAGATTCCGTCTCTCACAGTTGAAGTGTACCTATGATAAAAATTACAGACCTCTACATGCTTTGTAAGTAGGAAAACCTGCAAAATCGTCAGTGTATCAAATACTTGTTCTCCCCACTACCAAACACACACACGGTACTGCAGACATCACATTACACATAACCAATCAAAGGTACATATCTGTGAAGTCCAACTCATCTCTAATCAGTACATCTCTGTTAAGTCCAACTTATCTCTAATCAGTACATCTCTGTGAAGTCCAACTCATCTCTAATCAGTACATCTCTGTGAAGTCCAACTCATCTCTAATCAGTGCATCTCTGTGAAGTCCAACTCATCTCTAATCAGTACATCTCTGTGAAGTCCAACTCATCTCTAATCAGTACATCTCTGTGAAGTCCAACTCATCTCTAATCAGTGCATCTCTGTGAAGTCCAACTCATCTCTAATCAGTACATCTCTGTGAAGTCCAACTTATCTCTAATCAGTACATCTCTGTGAAGTCCAACTCATCTCTAATCAGTGCATCTCTGTGAAGTCCAACTCATCTCTAATCAGTACATCTCTGTGAAGTCCAACTCATCGCTAATCAGTACATCTCTGTGAAGTCCAACTCATCTCTAATCAGTACATCTCTGTGAAGTCCAACTCATCGCTAATCAGTACATCTCTGTGAAGTCCAACTCATCTCTAATCATCAGGCTGACACAAAAGACTTCACAGAGACCAACTGAAAGAGAGAGAGAACACCACCACCCTCCATCATCTGTCATTGAAGCAGCGAGGAGGACCTGTGAGCTTTGTGGAGAATGGTTCGTGCCGCTTCAAACAGCTGGCGTTAAGAATGAGCGTCAGAAGAAGCATTGGAAATCCCAACACAAAGGGAACGGCCTGTCTAGCGTTTGCAATGAGCATATGCCGTGCCCCCACAGACCTCAGAGCTGAGGGCTGCCGGGGAGGCTGACACATACAGTCTCTTTCAACTTAAGTTGAAAGTTTTTCACGTCCAAAAAGAGGGAGCCCAGGCTAAAAAGCGTAGGCCTAAATTGGAGTATGTGTTTTGGCTGTGTCTAAAATCACGTCATATCCCCCTACAGAGTGTACAATTTTGATAGAGGAGACTAGGACATGGAGCCTACATTCTGTCAGTGTCAAACAGAAGACTTGTTTGTCTGCTATTACTTAAAGGCAAACAATACATCGACCTAAGCCTGGATCTGCTTCTTCTTCTGTTGCGAGTCCATCTGGTCTTGGAGCAACGGTTAGCATGCTAATGACTGTACTTAATGTAGAAGCATGAACACAATCAACCACCAAACACTCCAGCATAATCACCCGAAAATCACGAGGTCTGTGACGGCCCACAGAAGCTCAGAATATGAATCAGTGTGTGTGTGTGTGTGTGTGTGTGTGTGTGTGTGTGTGTGTGTGTGTGTGTGTGTGTGTGTGTGTGTGTGTGTGTGTGTGTGTGTGTGTGTGTGTGTGTGTGTGTGTGTGTGTGTGATATTCTGTTTACGTCTCCACTCTGTGTGTTTTATGTAAGTGAGGGCAATTTACACACCTTTATGCGGTCTAAATGAGGTCTAAATGAGTGAGTGAGAGCAACGCAATCAGTTCTGGACACTTAGTAAAGCAATTTACAATGCGACACACACTATGTCTTGCAAAATCACCACGTTAAATATTACAATGAGATTTGGCAAGATTGTGTCACAGTATGTGTAACAGTATTTTGTTATTTTCTACCCTAAAGTTTTATTTGGTATCAGGAGGTGGTGGGGTGGAGTATTTCTCCTTGGAGTGCCCAGAGAGCTTCTATCTGTAGTTCCTACCTGGGTGTAGACTGGTTGAGTGTTTCAGATCAGATTAACAGTCTGCGTTTAGCAATCTGGAGTGGAAAACCTCTGACGTTCATCCATCTTCATGCCGCCGACACCTCTAAATCCCCTCAGGGATGTAGTGGGCTAGCTGACGTTGGATGAAAGCCCTGTGGCTCTCCCCTCAGGGATGTAGTGGGCTAGCTGACGTTGGATGAAAGCCCTGTGGCTCTCCCCTCAGGGATGTAGTGGGCTAGCTGACGTTGAATGAAACCCCTGTGGCTCTCCCCTCAGGGATGTAGTGGGCTAGCTGACGTTGAATGAAACCCCTGTGGCTCTCCCCTCAGGGATGTAGTGGGCTAGCTGACGTTGAATGAAACCCCTGTGGCTCTCCCCTCAGGGATGTAGTGGGCTAGCTGACGTTGAATGAAACCCCTGTGGCTCTCCCCTCAGGGATGTAGTGGGCTAGCTGACGTTGAATGAAACCCCTGTGGCTCTCCCCTCAGGGATGTAGTGGGCTAGCTGACGTTGAATGAAACCCCTGTGGCTCTCCCCTCAGGGATGTAGTGGGCTAGCTGACGTTGAATGAAACCCCTGTGGCTCTCCCCTCAGGGATGTAGTGGGCTAGCTGACGTTGAATGAAACCCCTGTGGCTCTCCCCTCAGGGATGTAGTGGGCTAGCTGACGTTGAATGAAACCCCTGTGGCTCTCCCCTCAGGGATGTAGTGGGCTAGCTGACGTTGAATGAAACCCCTGTGGCTCTCCCCTCAGGGATGTAGTGGGCTAGCTGACGTTGAATGAAACCCCTGTGGCTCTCCCCTCAGGGATGTAGTGGGCTAGCTGACGTTGAATGAAACCCCCGTGGCTCTCCCCTCAGGGATGTAGTGGGCTAGCTGACGTTGAATGAAACCCCCGTGGCTCTCCCCTCAGGGATGTAGTGGGCTAGCTGACGTTGAATGAAACCCCTGTGGCTCTCCCCTCAGGGATGTAGTGGGCTAGCTGACGTTGAATGAAACCCCCGTGGCTCTCCCCTCAGGGAGCTCAGTCCAAAATGAGGAATGTCCATGCTTTTATTTACTAGGGGTCTGCAGAAGAATGATGGTGGTTGGGCGGAGGGTGACGTTGCAATGACGTCTAGGGAATGTTTTTCGCCGTGAACTCATCTCGTCTGGGGATAAATACGCTCTCAGCCCCGGTAGATCCGTCACAGTGTTCCTATAGGCAGGAACAGAAAAGTTACAGAATCACGTAACTGCACCACAGTAGAAGTGCACAGGGCTCTGTTCAAAAGTAGTGCACTATATAGGGAATAGGGTGCCATCTGGGACGCACAGTGCATCACGAACACTAAATGTGTTCTTCTAGTACAGACTGAAATTGTATTGTATTTTTAATACTTTTACATCCCCTTTTTATAAAAAATGTATAGTAATATAGCACACTGTAAATTCCCTGGTGATAAAAATATATACAAATTAACACAGAGTGTTAAATCAACGCTGAAAATGTGGAGTCTGTGGACACATATAGACACCGGAACAGTGTTCAATTATCACACTGCTTAGTATAAAGCCATATTCAAATATTTTCGTAGACTGCCTTGCCTTTCGACGTACCACCCAGGAGTGTATTCGCTACGGACAGACACATGGTTGTTACATTCATCCATTTTCGGGCCTATGGACTTCACCAAGTGAGATCCTAATCGAATATGTTCAAATACATTTCTATTTTTATTTATCACAATACTATACATATGTCATTGTGGAGGGCCTAGTTTTACCCTAATACAGGAGCCTAAACATCATACATAGGCCTGGCGTATTGGGCGGGCCTTAGGGGCCTGGCCCACCCTACCGTACCTCCTTGCCCTTCCAAATCAATATTGAAATATTGATCCTTAATTTGAACGAGACGCGCTCTGACAGAAAGACGTATCAATCTCAGTTAAAGCATCCGGGTGAGCGAAAGAGCGCCCCCTATCTGTCTCAGTATGTGTAGCCCATGAATCTGATGCTGTCTGGAACAAAAGAGTATGGCATGTGATACTCTTTCTACCCAGGCAGCATTAGATACAGTTGAAGTCGGAAGTTTACAAACACTTAGGTTGGAGTCATTAAAACTCGTTTTACAACCACTCCACAAATTTGTTGTTAAAACAAACTATAGTTTTGGCAAGTTGGTTAGGACATCTACTTTGTGCATGACACAAGTCAATTTTCCAATAATTGTTTACAGACAGATTATTTCACTTATAATTCACTGTATCACAATTGCAGTGGGTCAGAAGTTTACATACACTAAGTTGACTGTGCCTTTAAACAACTTGGAAAATTCCAGAAAATGATGTCATGGCTTTAGAAGCTTCTGACAGTCTAATAGACATAATTTGAGTCAATTGGAGGTGTACCTGTGGATGTATTTCAAGGCCTACCTTCAAACTCAGTGCCTCTTTGCTTGACATCATGGGAAAATCAAAAGAAATCAGCCAAGACCTCAGGAAAACAATTGTAGACCTCAACAAGTCTGGTTCATCCCTGGGAGCAATTTCCAAATGCCTGAAGGTATCACGTTCATCTGTACAAACAATAGTACGCAAGTATAAACACCATGGGACCACTCAGCTGTCATACTGCTCAGGAAGGATAGGCGTTCTGTCTCCTAGAGATGAACGTACGTTGGTGCGAAAAGTGCAAATCAAGCCCAGAACAACAGCAAAGGACCCTGTGAAGATGTTGGAGGAAACAGGTACAAAAGTATCTTCATCCACAGTAAAACAAATCCTATATCGACATAACCTGAAAGGCCGCTCAGCAAGGAAGAAGCCACTGCTCCAAAACCGCCATAAAAATGCCAGACTCCGGTTTGCAACTGCACATGGGGACAAAGATTGTGCTTTTTGGAGAAATGTCCTCTGGTCTGATGAAACAAAAATAGAACTGTTTGGCCATTATGACCATCGTTATGTTTGGAGGAAAAAGGGGGAGGCTTGCAATCCGAAGAACACCATCCCAACCGTTTCATGTTGTGGGGGTGCTTTGCTGCAGGAGGGACTGATGCACTTCACAAAATAGATGGCATCATGAGGTAGGAATATTATGTGGAGATATTGAAGCAACATCTCAAGACATCAGTCAGGAAGTTAATGCTTGGTCGCAAATGGATCTTCCAAATGGACAATGACCCCAAGCATACCTCCAAAGTTGTGGCAAAATGACTTAAGGACAACAAAGTCAAGGTATTGGAGTGGCCATCACAAAGCCCTGACCTCAATCCTATAAATAAATTGTGGGCAGAACTGAAAAGCCCAATGCATTTCTATGGGAATAACATGCAGACCTAAGCTTGTCTTCTGCCTTCCTGCCTTTGGGACAAACACTCCCATTGTTAGGGCGGAGACATGACCATCTCATCATTATATACAGATCTTTGGTTTCAGACTTTTGCAAATTGGAAAGGAAAGTGCACTGTTAGGATGATGTACTGCCATAAAGTAAATCGATGTTTCGACAAAATTATCAAATTACTTCTGTCTAAATAAAATCATTCAAATGCTTCACCAGAGAGCATGACTTAGCCACAGAGGATCATCAGCTTTGTTTAAAAAAAGAGGGAAAAAAAAGAAGGGTGTTTGGGAAGCCCGGAAATTTGGGTGGTGGTCGTGGCAACAGGTCTAGCGGATTGAGATGCGGCTGTCAGTGAAAGCTTCTAAAATATGTGTTTAGATCATGTGAATCTAAAATGTTGCATCAAGAAGAAGGGGAAGGTGGTGTGGTGAAGATATGGCGTCTCTCTCTCCAGAATGCCTGCATATGTAGGAACGTTATGCATCACCACATACCGTACACCACTCATTTCTTCTTCGCCTCTCACAAGTCAACAAAGTCTTTTTTTTTTTTTTTTTTACATACATTGTGAATTATAGTTCTTTCAGTATTTGAAAAATCTTTCCAACACTCCCGGCCTCGATAATCACACGCCTCGGTGTGAAATAGCAAAATATCATAATTATATTTATTTAACGAGGCAAGTCTGTTAAGAACAAATTATTATTTACAATGACGGCCTACACCGGCAAACCCAGACGACGCTGGGCCAATTGTGCGCCGCCCTATGGGACTCCCAATCACAACGGGTTGTGATACATCCTGGAGTCGAACCAGGGTGTCTGTAGTGATGCCTCTACCATTGAGATGCAGTGCCTTAGACCGCCATGCCACTCGCCACTCACTGATTATCACATATATCCAGTGGAAACATCATAAAAAACATCTTTCTGTTCCGAACTCACAGGCGCAGGAAACTTTGAGAGCCCGGAATAGGCTAATTGATACAATGTTACAAGTTCGTTAGCGACAGTTTCGGGTCAGACCCTGTCATTATTTGATAAAATTTTGAACTTCACTAGCAATAGCTCAAGTCAAGACAGATATGAAAGAGGGCAGACAGGTGGAGAAGAGAGATGAATGTGATTGAAAGAAACAGAATTTTCATCAGGATATGTTCTACTGTTTTTATTTGTTGCCTTTAGGCCTATGTATTTTACTTAGTTGATGATGGCCTACTCACCATACCTTTAACCTTTAGGTAAAAAAAAAACAATGTCAAAAAATGTCATTGAGTTAATAAAGCCGGATACAAACATGGTCTATTTTTTGTTTTCTTCAGTAAGGCAGCTCCAAAATGCAGGTGTTTCAGCCTAGCTCAGTGCTTTCTGTGCTGGTGGGGCTAGCCAGCAGAAAATACAGAGCGTTGCGCCTGATTGGCTCAGTTTTCTGTCATGATTGGCTCAGTTTTCTGTCACTCATGAGACAGTAAGTCATCCCCAATTCTAAGCTTAGAGCTCAAACATTTTAGCCCCTTGGGTTCTGCCATAGAGTTATATTAGAAGTGCCCATCCAAGAAGGCTCAAGGTCATTAGCCACAGATAGAATGACATCAGATCATGTTATATGTACAGTACCTTTGATTGGACTGATCATGTCAACATCACACTTTCAAAGTCTTAGCTAGCAGTCATCATCAGTTGTCATCAAGTCGACAATCCACTGGCAAATCCTTTATAATCCTTGTCATATTTTTTTTTAATAAAAAAAAATATATATATATATATTTCACCTTTATTTAACCAGGTAGGTCAGTTGAGAACAAGTTCTCATTTACAATTGCGACCTGGCCAAGATAAAGCAAAGCAGTTCGACACATACAGCAACACAGAGTTACACATGAAGTAAAACAAACATACAGTCAATAATACAGTAGAAAAATAAGTCTATATACAATGTGAGCAAATGAGGTGAGATAAGGGAGGTAAAGGCAAAAAGGCCATGGTGGCATGGTAAATACAATATAGCAAGTAAAACACTGGAATGGTAGATTTGCAGTGGAAGAATGTGCAAAGTAGAAATAGAAATAATGGGGTGCAAAGGAGCAAAATAAATAAATACAGTAGGGGAAGCGGTAGTTGTTTGGGCTAAATTATTGATGGGATATGTACAGGTGCAGTAATCTGGTGCTTAAAGCTAGTGAGGGAGATGAGTGTTTCCAGATGTTTCAGAGATTTTTGAAGTTCGTTCCAGTCATTGGCAGCAGAGAACTGTAAGGAGAGGCGGCCAAAGGAGGAATTGGCTTTGGGGGTGACCAGAGAGATATACCTGCTGGAGCGCATGCTACAGCTGGGTGCTGCTATGGTGACCAGCGAGCTGAAATAAGGGGGTACTTTACCTAGCAGGGTCTTGTAGATGACCTGGAGCCAGTGGGTTTGGCGACAGGTATGAAGCAAGGGCCAGCTAACGAGAGAATACAGGTCGCAGTGGTGGGTAGTATATGGGCCTTTGGTGACAAAACGGATGGCACTGTGATAGACTGCATCCAATTTATTGAGTAGGGCATTTGAGGCTATTTTGTAAATGACATCGCCGAACTCGAGGATCGGTAGGATGGTCAGTTTTAAGAGGGTATGTTTGACAGCATGAGTGAAGGATGCTTGGTTGTGAAATAGGAAGCCAATTCTACATTTAACTTAGGATTGAAGATGTTTGATGTGAGTCTGGAAGGAGAGTTTACAGTCCAACCAGACACCTAGGTATTTGTAGTTGTCCACATATTCAGAACAGTCCAGAGTAATGATACTGCGATCGGTTGAAGAGAGGAGGAGTAGGATAAGGGTACGTCTAAAAGCTATGAGAATTGGTCGTCTAGGACGTCCGGAACAGAGAGTAAAAGGAGCAGGTTTCTGGCGGCGATAAAATAGCTTCAAGGTAAAATGTACAGACAAAGGTATGGTAGGATGTGAATACAGTGGAGGTAAACCTAGGTATTGAGTGATGATGAGAGAGATATTGTCTCTAGAAACCAGGTGATGTCATTGCATGTGTGGGTGGTGGAACTGAAAGGTTGGATAAGGTATAATGAGCAGGGCTAGAGGCTCTACAGTGAAATAAGCCAATAAACACTAACCAGAACAGCAATGGACAAGGCATATTGACATTAAGGAGAGGCATGCTTAGCCGAGTGATCATAAGGGTCCAGTGAGTAGTGAGGTTGGTTGAGGTCACGGCGATTCAGACAGCTAGCCGGGCCATGGGTAGCAAGGTGGCAAAAGATGGAGGTCTGTTTTTAGCCACATCGTGCGTTTCCGTCGGTAGATTAGTGGGGTTCCGTGTGGTAGAGGGGACCAATCCAATTGGCAAAATAGTTATAGTTATAGTGGCCCAAGAAAATTGTCCGACAGACCTATTCAGATAGCAGCCGATAAGACAGCTAACGATTAGCGGGCCGTAGATGGGCGTTCATGTTACGTCGCGACAGATGGGCCAGTTGGATAACTCCCTCGGGCAGATAACGTTGGTAGTCCAGTCGTGAAGGCCCGGTGGGGCTCCGCATCGGCAGTAAAACGGGTCCGGATAGGTGATTGTAGCCCAGGAGTGGCTGATGGAACTCTTCAGCTGGCTAGCTCCGGAGTAATTGATGTTTGCTCTGGGACTGACGTTAGCCAATAGTCACTCGGATAGCAGCTAGCTAGCTGTAAGATCCAGGTGTAAATGTCCAGAGCTTGCGGTAGAAATCCGGGGATATGGAGAGAAAATAGGTCCAGGAGGCTCTGGTCTGAGTCGCGTTGTAGAAAACTGGCGATAGATTTTCGAGCTAAAGGATAGCTGATGACCGCCAACCGTGGTTAGCTGAATACTTCTAGTGAACTGGCTAACTTCTGGCTAACTTCTGGCTAGCTTCTGTTGTGGATTTCAGATTTGAGGTGAAAAATACTTTTTTTTTTTTTTATTGGTGAGGCGGGTTGCAGGAGAGTGTTTTGAAGTAGAGTTTTTAGAAAGAAATATATAAAAAGATATGCGAAGAAAAGATGTGTATATATATATACACGGCACACGACAAGACGAGGACGTCTGACTGCTATGCCATCTTGGAATTGAATCTGAAGAGAAATAATGAAGAGAAATGATAGATGAAACTTATCGGTGCTCATCGGCCACCCCACGTTTTGTGTTTGTTTGCCCCACTAAGATTTACATGCTAAAATCGCCGCTGGTCCTACTGCTGCATTGGACTATAGGCTGTCTCTGAGTTCTATGCTCTTGTGTCTTTAGCCGCCAATTGATCCTTTAGCCGCCATTGGATCACAGTGTATCAATGTGTTCATATGGCTAGTGCTCTCGCCATAGTTGAATTTTAACTTTTCAATGTTTATAATTTTACTTCAGATTTTTATGATTAACCACGTGACAATGATTTTGAGGAACCAAAACTTTATTATTGAAATGAAACTGTTTCACGAGAATGTGCATATAAAAATAGTCATTACTGCCATGCAGTTCAGTAGAAATGGTATGATAAATTGTAAGCTTCCCTAAATTGAAACTCACAAGTTGCTAATTGTCTTTACTGTTATATCCATAAAAAAAATGCACAAGCGCGTGCACACATAGGAGGTCCATGGAAAAAACAGGCCAACCAATGGAAATCAAATGCCCATTCAGCTGATTCTGCTCATACACATCACTGTGAACCAAAAACCACGCCCATTGTTACATTTCCCGGCATTCTCTATTGCATGTCGATAATTACAATATTTCTTTTCAATATCTATATTTGATTGATTAACATTATGCTACACAAACATAAATAACATACATTTTTCTAAACTAATCCAATCAGTTAGTTGGATTTTTTTGCACCAGTTACTAAAATGTTTGTTACAGTTTAAATGCCTTAGGTAGTCTACCCACAATAATTCTAACCAAAGCACAGATTCTGCAGGTGACTACAAATGCCAACTTCTGTACATCATAACTCTGGCCGGGTTCCAATAGGAATTACACACCACTTTACAAGACAGTATAATGTGACATGCAAGTAGGGTTGTGGAATTCTGGTGACTTTCCTGAAGTTCCCAGCTTCTCCAAAAATCCTGTTTGGAAAGTTTTGGGAAAAGTCAATGGAAGTTTGTAACCCTACTTGCAGGCCTGGTGTAGCCTGAGGTATGAACTGGGGTAAAATGATGCATTAATAACAAAAGGTAGAAAGGATGGCCTACAGGGTACATCTACAGTGACAAGTGTTTGTTCCTCTTTAGGAACATATCACAACCTTTTTCCCTGAAAGTGTAATACAATGGCATGAAACTCATGGTTTACAGGCCACATCAGGCCTAAAAGTCACATTATGCTGGCTTGCAAGATGATGTGTAATTCCTATTGGAATTCAACCAGTTTGGGGATATCCAACTTTTATTTGTTTAATTTGTTTGTTCATTTACTTTCAGTGTTGATTTAATACAGAGTTAATTATTTTGTTGTTGTCGTTACAATGGAGAATTTCAGTGTTCTAAATGTCAAACCACAAAGAATTATGTCAACATTTATTTTGTGTATTTTTATAGCCCTCTATTCCTCATTATGCCATGGCGGTGAGACCTCAAACTAACTAGAGTGTAATGAAGCACTGATAATTAATCCGGTGTGTGTTGTGCAGTCCAACTAACTCTGGTAGGGACTGGCAGTGTGTTCCAATCAGCCAGGAGGGTAGGATTTTTCTGGGCAGACTTAAGACTAAAATCCTTCTCCTCTCTCAGAAGCATTCATAAAGCCCCAATGCTCTCGGGCCGGTGTATTTGATATGTATGCAACCTCCACACACGCACGCACGCACACACACACTTTGATGTCTATGCCACTTCTTCTAATGTACCAGTGTGTGGGTGAACAGCACGGTCCCTGTCACTCTGTCCTCTAACTATGCTTCCATCTTTATGCAAAACCTCAGGCCTGACACTCAGAGGACTCCCAAGAGACCGCCACACACACACACACACACACACACACACACACACACACACACACACACACACACACACACACACACACACACACACACACACACACACACACACACACACACACACACACACACACACACACACACACACACACACACACACTTTTGTGTCCATTTCAAAATGTCAGTGGCGCACACCAAGAATATGAAAGCATCACATCCTAAAGGCTTCAATGAAAGATGACTATTGGTTTAACAGCTGTCAAATATACAGCTTCGGGTCTCTGTGCACTGAGAAACTTCAGAACTCACAGATTTAAATCCCTCTTGAAGTTGAGTTCTTTGCCTTGTGTTATCCAAAAGCCCCTCTTGTATTTGTTCTCCTTTCTAGTCATTTCAAGCAGTTGTCTGTGCTCTTGGGTGTGTCGGTGTGGGTGTGTCTGTATCTGTGTGTGTTGCATCAGTTGCACACTGAGTATTGAGTCATGGCTGTGATTTTGTTTAGCAGCAAACTGTCGCCTTGGTAAAAGTTTGTCTTTCAAATAAGTTTTTAGGAAAACGTGTCCCAGTCAACCAGCCCACCCACTCAACTCCTCAGCTAGAAAGTCAGCGGACAAGAATACAAAGTCTGAGCAGTCTCTTGATTCAGGTCTCCTCTTGATTCAGGTTTCCTTTCTATCTCTACTTTCTCTTTATCTCTCTCTCCTTCCCTCTCTCTCTCTCTCTCTCCTTCCCCCTCTCTCGCCCTCCTTCCCTCTCTCTCTCCTTCCCCCTCTCTCTCCCTCCTTCCCTCTTGCCTTCTCTCTCCCACCCTCCTTGCTTCCCTCTCTCTCTCTCTCTCTCCTTCCCCCTCTCTCTCCCTCCTTCCCTCTCGCCTTCTCTCTCCCACCCTCCTTGCTTCCCTCTCTCTCTCTCTCTCTCTCTCCCTCCGTCCCTGTCGCCTTCGCTCTCCCACCCTCCTTGCTTCCCTCTCTCTCTCTCTCTCTCCCTCCTTCCCTGTCACCTTCTCTCTCCCACCCTCCTTGCTTCCCTCTCTCTCTCTCTCTCTCTCTCTCTCTCTCTCTCTCTCTCTCTCTCTCTCCTTCCCCCTCTCTCTCCCTCCTTCCCTCTCGCCTTCTCTCTCCCACCCTCCTTGCTTCCCTCTCTCTCTCTCTCTCTCTCTCTCTCTCACTCTCTCCCTCCTTCCCTCTCGCCTTCTCTCTCTCCCCCTCCTTGCTTCCTTCTCTCTCTCTCTCTCTCTCTCTCTCTCTCTCTCTCACTCTCTCCCTCCTTCCCTCTCGCCTTCTCTCTCCCCCCTCCTTGCTTCCCTCTCTCTCTCTCTCTCTCTCCCCCCCTCCTTGCTTCCCTCTCGCTCTCTCTCTCTCCTTCCCCCTCTCTCGCCCTCCTTCCCTCTCGCCTTCTCTCCCCCCCTCCTTGCTTCCCTCTCTCTCTCTCTCACTCTCTCCCTCCTTCCCTGTCACCTTCTCTCTCCCCCCCTCCTTGCTTCCCTCTCGCTCTCTCTCTCTCCTTCCCCCTCTCTCGCCCTCCTTCCCTCTCGCCTTCTCTCTCCCCCCCTCCTTGCGTCCTTCTCTCTCTCTCTCTCTCTCTCTCTCTCTCCCTCCATCCCTCTCTCTCTCTCTCCCTCTTTCTCTCTCTCTCGCCCTCCTTCTCTCTCTCGCTCTCTCTCTCTCTCTCTCTCTCTCTCTCTCTCTCCCTCATTCTCTCTCTCTCTCTCTCTCGCACTCCTTCCCTCTCTCTCTCTCTCTCTCTCTCTCTCTCTCTCCCTCCTTCTCTCTCTCTCTCTTTCCCTCATTCTCTCTCTCTCTCGCTCGCTCTCTCTTTCTCTTTCTATAATGCACTGCGAGCATGATGATGCAACAGCTAGAAACACATACAGCACAGCTCTAGACATCTGTATCAACTGATTCGCCAAACAAGTTATTAAAAGTGAATGACATAGCTTTGGACCATGATCAGTTTGTTAAGGCTTTTGCAGAGGGTTTTGCATTGTCCATAAACAGGTCAATGGCCTCTTCGTGGACTGGTCTACATGGACTAGAATAAGAAAGCACAAACCACAGCAACTCACGTATACTTTAGTCCCTGTATATATTTATGTAATTGCTTGGCTGAATACGCGGATTGGCTGGTACAATTCATGGGTACAAACTTCTATGACGGAGAATAAAGTAATTGCAAATGCATGGCCAAATAGGAGAAGTTAACCATCTGTATTAGTTTTTAATCAGAGATTTATTAAGACTCTCTGGCCAATCAGGGATATTAATTGATCAATTAAAGGAACCAACAACAACCTCGAAGACGGGAGTTGTACATCCCTGGCCTAAATGATTGTCATCGACAACCAAGGTGTGATTGCTGCAAAATCAACACTAGGTAACACTGGCCAATTTGCTGTGTGTTTATTGTCCTAAGGCACAAACAACCCAAACCAATGTCTAAAAATTGTATCTGTTTTATAATTGAGTTTATGACTGAGAATGTGAAATATATTACCGTCTCCACACATGAATAATTAATGGAGTGATATAAAGTTCTCCCATTTATCATGGCGAGGAGCATATTCATTACCCATAGTCCAAGTTGAAATGTCATTTGAACGATATGAAAATGCATGCGTAGCTATGGTGCTCAAAGATTGCAGCGCTGCAAAAAAGAACTATTTGAAATTCAGCTGTAGAAATAAAGAACTCATCTCAACATATATATACAAAGGTACGGGGACACCCCTTCAAATGAGTGGATTCGGATATTTCAGCATACCCATTACTGAAACGAGTGATGCATTGCTTGCTGTTTGGGGTTTTAGGCTGGGTTTCTGTACAGCACTTCGAGATATTAGCTGATGTACGAAGGGCTATATAAAATAAACTTGATTTGATTTGATGAATCACGCTTCACCATCTGGCAGTCCGACTGACTAATCTGGCTTTTGCGGAGGCCAGGAGAACGCTACCTGCCCCAATGCAGAGTGCCAACTGTAAAGTTTGGTGGAGGAGGAATAATGGTCTGGGGCTGTTTTTATGGTTCGGGCCCCTTAGTTCCAGTGAAGGGAAACCTTAACGCTACAGCATACAACGACATTCTAGATGATTCTGTTTCCAACTTGACAACAGTTTGAGGAAGACCCTTTCCTGTTTCAGCATGACAATGCCCCCATGTACTAAGCGAGGTCCATACAGAAATGATTTGTGGAGATCGGTGTGGAAGAACTTGACTGGCCTGCACAAAACCCTGACCTCAACCCCATCAAACACCTTTGGGATGAATTGGACCACAGTCTGTTAGCCAGGCCTAATCACCCAACATTAGTGCCCAACCTCACTAATGCTCGAGGATGAATAGAAGCAAGTCCCCGCAGCAAGGGGGGACCAACTCCATATTAATGCCTATGGTGCAAATGCAGCATCATTTAATATAAGATTGTGAATAAGTGATGGAATCATAACAGCTGTGGGAATAAGACAGTAAACTCTCATTAAGTCTGATCCCTCAGTATCAGATGAATCACTGGAGGATGTAACAACTGTGCTTATCATATCGAGTCACTGTTGAATTCAACATGATCTGTTCAAATGACAGTTTGGTATTTTACTATGAGGAGGAGAATGTGTGACTGTTGTAAACTCAGTAAAAAAAAGAAACGTCCTCTCACTGTCAACTGCATTTACTTTCAGCAAACTTAATATGTGTAAATATGTGTATGAACATAACAAGATTCAACAACTGAGACATAAACTGAACAAGTTCCACAGACATGTGACTAACAGAAATTGAATAATGTGTCCCTGAACAAAGGGGGGGTCAAAATCAAAAGTAACAGTCAGTATCTGGTGTGACCACCACCTGCATTAAGTACTGCAGTGCATCTCCTCCTCATAGACTGCACCAGAGGGGTTGCCAGTTCTTGCTGTGAGATGTTACCCCACTCTTCCACCAAGGCACCTGCAACTTCCCGGACATTTCTGAGGGGAATGGCCCTAGCCCTCACCATCCAATCCAACAGGTCCCAGACGTGCTCAATGGGATTGAGATCTGGGCTCTTCACTGGCCACGGCAGAACACTGACATTCCTGTCTGCAGGTATCCACTCACAGAACGAGCAGTATGGCTGGTGGCATTGTCATGCTAGAGTGTCATGTCAGGATGAGCCTGCAGGAAGGGTACTACATGAGGGAGGAGGATGTCTTCCCTGAAACGCACAGCGTTGAGATTGCCTGCAATGACAACAAGCTCAGTCCGATGATGCTGTGACACACCGCCCCAGACCATGACGGACCCTCCACCTCCAAATCAATCCTGTTTTTAACATCAATAATGTTAAAAACAGCCATTGTGAATTATCATTTTCCGTATTAGTCCAGGGATAGAGGAGATTTCTGTGAGGATTCTGTGAGGCTTCATCAGCTGCCGACACCTGATTAGTTAGCTGGCTAATAACCGAAGCAACTAGGAAGTAATCATCTAAATGTCTGTTTGGAGTACCAATTGACTCAAATTATAGTGTGTATATTTTTGGCAAAACATTCAGTTCTGTACGGTTACCTGGTAAGACGTCACCGTGTTTGATTCAGCTAAACACTAAAAACAAAGGGTTCGATATAGAGCCAAATCAGGGTTATTTGGCTTGGAACCCTTTTTGGTGCTGTAAATGACCCTTTTTTTAAACGTTCTAAATGGAACCAGTATGGTGCTATAAAGAACCTTTCTCAATCTCACAGACTCTTTGTAGAACCATAAAGGTTATTTTTTTCTGTTTTAATAGCCATATTATATTGTTAAATTCCATAGGTTTTATTATTGTGTTTATTAAGAAGTTGAATCAGGTGTTCTAGCTCTAGAACAGCTGGGGGTCACTGAGGAGAGAACTGAGAACTACTGACTTAGTAACCATTCTCAATTAGCACAAGGCCATACATGAGTCTTTCACAAGACACCATCACTGGCCGTAGTCACATATAACATGTAATAGCATAACACAACATAAACTCAGCAAAAAAAGAAACGTCCCTTTTTCAGGATCCTGTCTTTCAAAGATAATTCGTAAAAATCCAAATAACTTCACTGATCTTCATTGTAAAGGGTTTAAACACTGTTTCCCATGCTTGTTCAATGAACCATAAACAATTAATGAGCTTGCACATGTGGAATAGTCGTTAAGACACTAACAGCTTACAGACGGTAGGCAATTAAGGTCACAGTAATGAAAAAGTATGACACTAAAGAGTCCTTTCTACTGACTCAGGAAAAAAAAGAAAAGATGCCCAGGGTCCCTGCTCATCTGCGTGAATGTTCCTTAGGCATGCTGCAAGGAAGCATGAGGACTGCAGATGTGGCCAGGGCAATAAATTGCAATGTCCGTACTGTGAGACGCCTAAGACAGTGTTACAGGGAGACAGGACGGACAGCTGATCATCCTCGCAGTGGCAGACCCTGTGTAAGAACACCTGCACAGGATCGGTACATCCGAACATTATACCTGCGGGACAGGTACAGGATGGCAACAACAACTGCCCGAGTTACACCAGGAACGCACAATCCCTCCATCAGTGCTGAGACTCTCCGCAATATGCTTAGAGAGGCTAGACTGAGGGCTTGCAGGCCTGTTGTAAGGCAGGTCCTCACCAGACATCACCGGCAACAACGTCGCCTATGGGCACAAACCCACCATCGCTGGACCAGACAGGACTGGCAAAAAGTGCTCTTCACTGACGAGTTGTGGTTTTGTCTCACCAGGGGTGATGGTTGGATTCGCGTTTATCGTCGAAGGAATGAGCCTTACACCGAGGCCTGTACTCGGGAGCGGGATCGATTTGGAGGTGGAAGGTCTGCCATGGTCTGGGGCGGTGTGTCACAGCATCATCGGACAGAGCTTGTTGTCATTGGAGGCAATCTCAACGCTGTGCGTTACAGGGAAGACATCCTCCTCCCTCATGTGGTAACCTTCCTGCAGGCTCATCCTGACATGATCCTCCAGCATGACAATGCCACCAGCCATACTGCTCATTCTGTGAGTGGTTTCCTTAAAGATAGGAATGTCAGTGTTCTGTCATGACCAGCGAAGAGCCCGGATCTCAATCCCATTGAGCACGTCTGGGACCTGTTGGAATGTCCGGGAAGTTTCAGGTGCCTTGGTGGAAGAGTGGGGTAACATCTCACAGCAAGAACTGCCAAATCTGGTGCAGTCCATGAGGAGGAGATGCACTGCAGTTCTTAATGCAGCTGTTGGCCACACCAGATACTGACTGTTTCTTTTGACAGGGACGCATTATTCCATTTCTGTTAGTCACATGTCTGTGGAACTTGTTCAGTTTATGTCTCAGTTGTTGAATTTTGTTATGTTCATACACATATTTACACATGTTAAGTTTGCTGAAAGTAAATGCAGTGAGAGGACGTTTCTTTTTTTTGCTGAGTTCATTAGATCAACTGGAACGACACTGACTCACAGCACAAAAGAGCTGTGCGCAAACAAAGCCCCAAAATATTTGAATGAGCCACCGACCCTTACAATTTAATTGTCATTAAAAGAGAAAAGAACAATTTTTGAACTGCAAAGAACCATTGAAGAACTCAACAGGTTCTTTGGGTCAGTATGGTTCCACATAGAACCATCATCCTTCCCTAAGAACCCTCGAGGATCCCTCATTTTTTGGGGTTTGTATGTTAAGAACTCATAGGCTCATTGAGCCCCTCCACTCTTTCTTGCAACTCTTCCTAAACCCGATGTTGCAGAAGTGAATGCATCTTCAATCAGAATAAAAGGTAAACAACAAAGAGTAAAACAGCTGACAGTCTCTCTCCAGCTTATAAGCCAAGGTTATTTTCCATGCATGATGAACTGCATATACTAAGACGCATACATTTTGTCCTATATTGTTATTTTATTTTTAATTTTTAATCCCAGCCCCCGTCTCTGCAGGAGGCCTTTTACCTTCTGGTAGGCCATCATTGTAAATATGAATTTGTTCTTAACTGACTTTCCTAGATAAATAAAGGTTACATTTTAATTTTTTTTAAAAAAAAACAAGGACAGACCTACAGTACCTGTAGAAACGTCTCTCACCTGTGACTGTCGTTACAAAATGATACTCCACTGCCCCCTAGTGCTAGCAAACGTAAAGTTTCGTTCCTCCTTGTTCAGGAAACATATTAACTAACAATGCTCAAAAGTCTGCCTGCTCAAAGTCGTACTGTTGCATCATTATTTATCCTGTCTATCACTTGTTCTTTTCCCCCCTCTGTTTGCGTTGTTTGTATTCCAGTACAAACAGAACGATGGTGGACAGATAGCGGTTCTGGCTGAGACAATCTGTTGTTGCCTAGCAGCTCCCAGAGGAAGGAACATCTGCACTCTCATTTCATGTTTTACTGGACTGTGAACGGGAGAAATGGGCTTTGTTTGGATCTTAAGGGTGGTGAAAATTGTTTTTGAAATGTATAATGTCAAATGTGATGATGACAGCTAACGTGGGCAGTTTTGTGAGCTAAATTGTGAGTAAAAAGATTAGAAAGATGAGAAAAGTCATTTTAAAAGCAGTCACATCCCCAATTACAGACGGTTGTCAAGGTATCAGAACGACAGACGAATAATGACAATGAAATCAGGTAGCCCTTACGTAAATGCAGTTCTCTCTGTGTTAGGTTAAGACTCACTCAATGAAGTACAATACCAGTTGGTTTCACCAGGTGACGCTGTGGCCTATTTGACACGTGTAGTTGATTGAAGCAATATTCCCTCTCCTTTAGATAATAGGAGCTAAGTGTTAACCGTTAAGTAAATTGTAAATAAAATCCGGATGACCTTTTACTCGGGCGCCTATAGAGGGAAACTTTCAATCAAATAAAACCATTTATCTCTATTTTCACCCTTTTTTAGAAGCCACATCAGTAATCAGGTCTTGTGTTGCTCTTAGCTAAACACGCAGGATAGTAAATGGTCATAGGAGATTATTTAGTTGAGGTAAAATGACAGCTATAGAGACAGTGCCACCTTCTTATAGACATGCCCTGGAAAATACTTTCTTGGTGACTAAGAAAGTATTTTTTAAACGTCCCACTTTGGGCTGAATGTAGTCAATGTGTAGTTCATACGTGCATAATCTATGAGCAGAATTACAGTCTTACTTCAATTAGCCACGAACTCCCCAGTTTGAAAGCGACTGTTTTCTTGAAGCTGTGCTGTGCCATTTTCCCTACATTTCCCCCCACGTGGGCAATTCGAGTTCAAGCCAATGAGCTTCAGCTCTAGCAAGAGGCCTGACCAAGGTTATCCAATGAGGTTGCAGGGCAGGCCAAACAGCTCAGTGGACACAGCAGAGAGAGAGCCCAATTACATGGTGCTCATATCTGCACATATGTGCTGTAGGAAGCAATGTTCGGGACCACCTTTGGCTTTTGACTACTACTTTCAGAACTACAGGAAATGTATTTTATTTACAAAAGTACCTGAGAATCTCTTTATGACTCGCTGATACAATAGCACCAGGTCTGTTTATTGTCATACGTTCTCTGTTTCTGCAAAAGGGTTCATGACTAAACTGGGAACCGTTGTGTTCCCATTCTGCCATTATGTAATGTAGGAAGACCTTTTTGCTTATAATCCTTCTGGGAAGAGCCCGACTGCTGGTGTCAGCTGCAGAAGTTTCCACAGTCAACTTGTCCTGCTGGAGACTTAACCTGGTACATCTCTAACCTGAGACATCACTGCTCTACAGGAGGATTCCTGAGAGAGGGCACATTTTTAGTCGACAGACAGAGAGAGAGACAGAGACAGAGACAGAGACAGAGACAGAGAGACAGAGAGAGCGAGAGAGAGCGAGAGAGAGCGAGAGCGAGAGAGAGAGGGAGAGGGATAGTGAGACACTCGTGGCCAAATCTGGGCAGAATGGGAGAAAAGACACAGTCTCCGTCCTTCTGTCCACGAGGCTTGGAGCTCTGCCTGAAAACAGAGAGAAAATGAATGGTGTTTACACAGAGAATACATTGCAGAGATATTTTCAAGGGATGCAGGATGTGTTATGATTTTTATCAGAACATTTCCCTGAGCGGTTTTAGCCTGCAGCAATATTTATCATTACAGACAGCTCATGAGGTAATGAGCGGAGAAAAATAAACTATGAATGTTCTGATGGACAGACTAAACATGTTTAGACTGTAGGCTAACTGAGTGTTCATATGGTCAAAGGATCAGCTGGGATGTGTTACTTTTGGAAGTTAAAAATACTAAGAATTTGGTTTGAGTGCCAGACTATTTTTGCATTGAACAATGTTACATCTTTACCTAGCAATATAACACGTTGACTAATATTGCTACAGAGCAGCCGGCACCCATTTGTCCTTAAGGTCCCTGCACACCCTTTTTATTTATGTAACCTTAATTTAACTAGGCAAGTTAAGAACAAATTCTTATTTACAATGACAGCCTACACTGGCCAAACCCAGACGACGCTGGGCCAATTGTGCACCACCCTATGGGACTCCCAATCATGGCTCGTTGTGTTACACCCTGGATTTGAACCAGGTTATCTGTAGTGACGCCACTAGCACTGAGATGCAGTGCTTTGGACCACTGTGCCACTCGGCAGCCCCTTACATAACATTGAGATGAAGAAACTCAGAATGAACCCAATGTACTCGGCTCGGCATTTACAAACACAGTCACTACCAGAGGTGCGTTCAGTTTCTTAAACACTTGCTACGTTACGGAACGGTTTGTACTGAACGACACGATCTTGAACAGACTTTGAGACACCTTCGCTTCCGTTTGGTGCGTGTAGCAAGCTGTGGCAAGCTGTGGCCTGAAGCAATGAGTGACGTATTTAAAGGGCAGTGGCTATGATGACAGTGTTCCCCAGCTCACATTTCAGTTCAGTACAGCAACGTTTCCGTTCAATTGAATGTTCCAGAACATTAAAACGTACTGAACACAGCCCAGGTGTCGACTGTGCCCTACACTGTAAAAAGTATGTGTTGTTCATCTTAAGTACTTTAACTGATTGATATGATTGGAAATTACACTTTGGTTTATTCAACCTATCCTATTCAATTTGTCAGAAATCAAGTAATGCATTTGACAATTCAATGGGATTTTTTTTGTATTGAATGAAATCTTCTATATACTTTGCTTTCAACACCTCATGCTCATACGTATTACATAGAAGTTGGAACAATGTGCTGCAGCAGCCAATCAGAAGAGTTGGAGGTGTGGTCTATTGGGGGCATGGCTTTGTCATACCAGATCATCAGTTCTGTGCTAGTATCAGTGGCTGGATTGTGGTTGGTTCTGTTCCCCTATTCCATGGACCACGCTGGCACCCGAAAGACTCGGATATGACTCTGGTTTCTCTTCATTATGAGATTATCTGGAGTTGTTTCCCTTTTGATTCTCTCTTCTGTTTTCTATCGATGGACTAGAGGACAGTGCTAGTAACAGTGGTTTGATTGCGGCTGGTTCTGTTCCTCTAGTGCACAGACCAATGACGCTGGAAGGACTGGGAAAGAAGGACTGGAGAACCAACACCCTTCTAACCCTCCTTCTCCGGTTTCGAGAGAGGACATACCACCGGATAAACCTCTCACCTCACAACTCCTTTTCTCAGATGATGACAACCCAAACTGAACAAAAAGTACAGACCAACAGTCCAGATCAGAAGACCACCCCAGAACCCAAAACCCAAAGCCAGAAAACACGACTTCCAAAACCCCTATCCCCTCCGAGAAACTGTCTCCCCCTCCTAGACCCCTCACAGTACCACCCCTTCCCCCAAGTCCATTATTACCACTGATAACTCCTCCCTGCCTTTACTGTCCCTGATTCCCCCCTCCCATACCCCCTACTGCCCCTGCTTCCCCTGCTCCTTAGTGACCCAGATCCACCCCCTTTAGCCTTTCCTGCCCTGATCCTGCACAGCAGCAAGCCAGCCTCAGTCTAGACCCCCTGGACCATCTGACCAGCTTTCGCCATCTTCAACCCTTACATCACCCTTCATCCCTCCATCCGGATGGTTAATGGGGCCACCAGGCAGTCAGTAGGGAGTTACGTCAAGAGCAGCCAAGGGGTTGGGCCACCATCCAGCAGCAAGATCTGCTAGAAGTCCTCATCGAAATCTGCAATGGCATTGTCAACACCGGACCTGGACCCTCTTCATAACCCATCATAACCCTGACAATATCAACCCTCAATACCAGAAGCATCCAGGTCCCAGACAGACGACAGACCATCCCAGACCACACCTCTCAAATAACCCGTAAGACATCTAGCTCCTGCAGGAGTGCGGCATCCCATAGAAGGAGGAGGAGTGGACCCGGGGGGCTCTCTCTGGTCAGGCTACACCACCAGAGCAGACGGGGTTGCCATATTGGTGACCATCCCCTACCTCCAAATGAAGTCCAGTAAGTTTGTTGAGAGAGGCTGAATCCTGGTCTTAGACCTCTAGATTCAGGGTTCTCCCCTGAGGGTCATCAATGTGGCCTAGAGAGTGTCCCTCTTCAAACAGCTTTGGTCTCTCCTGCTCAACCCCACCCAAGTCCTGGTGGGGGGAGACATCAACTGTATCCTTCCAGACGAAGACCACAGCTGGCCAAGGAGTGACTGTAGCACACAGGAACTACAATCAATCATCGACGACTTCTCCCTTACAATTGCCGGTGGCACCTCCTCTCCAACACCAACGAGGTGATTCCTCCGTTGCTTCCTACTCCAGGAATGTTCTTGCTCTCGCCAGGTCTGAGAATGTGCTCCCTGAGAAGCCAAGCGGTGCACTTCTCAGTCCACAGGATGCTGACTGTGTCCTTAGATTTGGAAGGCCCCGTGAGAGTAGGTAGGAAGACCAGGAGGATGAATACATCTGTCTTTCAGGACCCAGCTGTCAAGCTCTCCTTATCCAGATCAGGGAACTGTACAACAACCTTGCACAACAAAGGGACTCTGTGACCAACAGCAACGACATCCTGAGGGTGGCCAGGGAGTTCTACGGTAGGCTGTATGACACTAAGCCTACCAACCAGTTTCTCATGACCACCTTCCTAGGTGGTCTAGACAGCGTCACCGACGGTGACGAGAGCGGGAACCCCTCACCTGGGCCGATTAATCCATGAACAAACACAAAGCACCAGGACCCTAGCCACTCGTCTCCTGATCCTCACAAGGCATCCTGATCTCTATCTGCGAAACCTACGTTTCCTTTTCCAGCGAATCACGGGGATCTGGGGCTGGTCGGGTGTCTGTAGTATATGCCTCGCGTCTGACTCATTGAAGAAGAACTCCTCGTCCAGTTTGAGGTGAGTAATCCCAGTTCTGATGTCCAGAAGCTCTTTTCAGTCATAAGAGACGGTAGCAGCAACATTATTAACAAAGCAAGTTACGAACAAACAAAATAGCATGGTTGGTTAATTAAGAGCCAATAAGACGGCAGCCCTAACCTCCGGCGCCATCTTTAGAGAGTTGTTATTTGAGTAATGTACCAGGGAGAGATGGCTAATGATGAGAGGAACCTTGTCTTTGGGGTTTTTGTACAATAAGAACAGTCTTCACAGAAAACGTTATCTGGCAGGGGGATACTCCTTTCTCATATATCAAGTCTCACCTTTTGACCCATTCCACACATCTGCTGTTTGTTATGTAGAATAGGATATCGTTGCTATAAAATATCGTTGTATTCTTTTTTATGTCAGAGCTCTCGGAACAACACTCAAGAGTGTTGGGTCGACCAGCCTCATTATTGTAGAGCACTTAGTTTATGCTCCCTTATTAATACGTTTGGAATAAAGGAATATCCTGATTGGTGATTGACCTTGTCTCTCCTCATTATTGATGAGAAATTCCACGACACAATACCTACCCCAGACCTGTCCTCTGCCCTTCAGCATCCATTCTCCTCCACGCCCCACGCCACCAATCTGATGAAACCAAGATTGAACTATTTGGCCTGAATGCCAAGCGTCACGCCTGGAGGTAATCTGCCACCATCCCTACGGTGAAGAATGGTAATGGCAGCGTCATGTTGTCAGGATGTTTTTCAGCGGCAGGGGACTGGGAGACAAGTCAGGATCGAGGGAAAGATGAACGAAGCAAAGTACAGAGAGATCCTAGATGAAAACCTGCTCCAGAGCACTCAGGACCTCAGACTGGGGAGAAGGTTCACCTTCCAACAGGACAATGACCCTAAGCACATAGCCAAGACAACGCAGGAGTGGCTTCGGGACAAGTCTCTGAATGTCCTTGAGTGGCCCAGCCAGAGCCCAGACTTGAACCCAATCAAACATCTCTGGAGAGACCTGAAAATAGCTGCGCATCAACGATCCCCATCCAACCTGACAGAGCTTGAGAGGATCTGTGGAAAAGAATGGGAGAAACTCCCCAAATACAGGTGTGCCAAGCTTGTAGTGTCATACCCAAGAAGACTCGAGGCTGTAATCACTGCCAAAGGCGCTTCAACAAAGTACTGAGTAAAGGGTCTGAATACTTATGTAAATGTAATATTTCAGTTCGGTAATATTTTTATAAATTAGCAAAAATGTCTAAACCTGTTTTTGCTTTGGCATGTGGGGGTATTGTGTGTAGATTGATGAGGATTTTTTTTTTAAATACATTTCAGAATAAGGCTGTAACCTAACAAAATGTGGAAAAAGTCAAGAGGTCGAAATACACTGCTCAAAAAAAATAAAGGGAACACTTAAACAACACAATGTAACTCCAAGTCAATCACACTTCTGTGAAATCAAACTGTCCACTTAGGAAGCAACACTGATTGACAATAAATTTCACATGCTGTTGTGCAAATGGAATAGACAAAAGGTGGAAATTATAGGCAATTAGCAAGACACCCCCAAAAAAGGAGTGATTCTGCAGGTGGTGACCACAGACCACTTCTCAGTTCCTATGCTTCCTGGCTGATGTTTTGGTCACTTTTGAATGCTGGCGGTGCTCTCACTCTAGTGGTAGCATGAGACGGAGTCTACAACCCACACAAGTGGCTCAGGTAGTGCAGTTTATCCAGGATGGCACATCAATGCGAGCTGTGGCAAAAAGGTTTGCTGTGTCTGTCAGCGTAGTGTCCAGAGCATGGAGGCGCTACCAGGAGACAGGCCAGTACATCAGGAGACGTGGAGGAGGCCGTAGGAGGGCAACAACCCAGCAGCAGGACCGCTACCTCCGCCTTTGTGCAAGGAGGTGCACTGCCAGAGCCCTGCAAAATGACCTCCAGCAGGCCACAAATGTGCATGTGTCTGCTCAAACGGTCAGAAACAGACTCCATGAGGGTGGTATGAGGGCCCGACGTCCACAGGTGGGGGTTGTGCTTACAGCCCAACACCGTGCAGGACGTTTGGCATTTGCCAGAGAACACCAAGATTGGCAAATTCGCCACTGGCGCCCTGTGCTCTTCACAGATTAAAGCAGGATCACACTGAGCACATGAGCACATGTGACAGACGTGACAGAGTCTGGAGACGCCGTGGAGAACGTTCTGCTGCCTGCAACATCCTCCAGCATGACCGGTTTGGCGATGAGTCAGTCATGGTGTGGGGTGGCATTTCTGTGTGGGGCCGCACAGCCCTCCATGTGCTCGCCAGAGGTAGCCTGACTGCCATTAGGTACCGATATGAGATCCTCAGACCCCTTGTGAGACCATATGCTGACACATGCACATTTGTGGCCTGCTGGAGGTCATTTTGCAATGCGCTGGCAGTGCACCTCCTTGCACAAAGGCGGAGGTAGCGGTCCTGCTGCTGGGTTGTTGCCCTCCTACGGCCTCCTCCACGTCTCCTGATGTACTGGCCTGTCTCCTGGTAGCGCCTCCATGCTCTGGACACTATGCTGACAGACACAGCAAACCTTTTTGCCACAGCTCGCATTGATGTGCCATCCTGGATAAACTGCACTACCTGAGCCACTTGTGTGGGTTGTAGACTCCGTCTCATGCTACCACTAGAGTGAGAGCACCACCAGCATTCAAAAGTGACCAAAACATCAGCCAGGAAGCATAGGAACTGAGAAGTGGTCTGTGGTCACCACCTGCAGAATCACTCCTTTTTTGGGGGTGTCTTGCTAATTGTCTATAATTTCCACCTTTTGTCTATTCCATTTGCACAACAGCATGTGAAATTTATTGTCAATCAGTGTTGCTTCCTAAGTGGACAGTTTGATTTCACAGAAGTGTGATTGACTTGGAGTTACATTGTGTTGTTTAAGTGTTCCCTTTATGTTTTTGAGCAGTGTACTTTTTGAATCCAATATTTGCCAAAATGTTTTTTTTTTAACTCAGCATTTTTTGACAAATAAATAATTGAATCTGCAGGCTAGTTTTATTCATCCATTTATTTTATCTGTATTTGATACCATTGAGATTAGACAGATATTTTACAATAGAGATCTGAGATTATCTGACATTGTGGCTCTCACTTTCATCTGGTTTCATTTGCAAACTCCTTCTAAAATTAAGAACTCTCAAATGGTTTTTATCATGGTAATCCTAATATGTGTGTAGACACATTTTTCTTTAAATTCCCGCTATGTTGTTGGACGTTTTCTCATGCGCTACTTTTTTTTGTGTTTGAGTGTGTGTGTGTGTGTGTGTGTGTGAGTGTGTGTGTGTGTGTGTGTGTGTGTGTGTGTGTGTGTGTGTGTGTGTGTGTGTGTGTGTGTGTGTGTGTGTGTGTGTGTGTGTGTGTGTGTGTGTGTGTGTGTGTGTGTGTGTGTGACATACCACCACGAATGTTAAGATTTTGGTTCAGAACTACAAAATAACTTTTGATTTGGCCCAACTACTTATCCCTATATATTTTCTATAACCTAATGAGTTGTCATTTGACACTTTAAGTGCTAGTGTTGGTTTGATCTCTGGACGCCTTGGCTAAGAAACAAATCTTAAGCCAAGGTGACATGCCAAATCTTAGGCCAAGGCAACATGCAGTGATGCAAGAGCAGAGACACAACGGCCGGTAGGAGCAACTTATCTTTGGAATTCCAACCCAAACTGTCCAGTTCCCTGGTGTATATATAGAGCTGTCATAGAGATAGATCAATTAATTATCTGATGATTATCTGCAGCCAGAGACAAACAATCTGGAGCAAAAAAAGCATAGAACGCTCTTCTCTGAGAATAGACAGATCTGGAAGAGAGAACGTAAACAGGAACACATGGAATGGAGATGGTACAGAGACCGTACAGCACGTCCTGGATGATGGTAGATATTATAGATTACAATGGAAATTAATTATTCAAAAGGGATATTTTTAGTAAATCTGTATCTTTTCTAATTTGGTACGGTAATGGGGGTGTGTGAAATAGCATAGGCAGGTATGACTAGGATTACCTGGGGTGGCAGGTAGCCTAGCGGTTAAGGGGTTGGGCCAGTCACCTAAAGGTTGCTGGTTTGAATCCCTAAGCGGATGAGGTGAAAAATCTGCTGACGTGTTCTTGAGCAAGGGACTTAACCCTAGTTGCTCTGGATAAAAGTGACTGCTAAATAGTTTAAATGTTAAAGACAGTTCAGTACTAAGGGTCTATATGAAATAGCAGAGACATGAATACGATGATCTATGGAGTGAGTTCAGTACTAAGGGTCTATATGAAATAGCAGAGACATGAATACGATGATCTATGGAGTGAGTTCAGTACTAAGGGTCTATATGAAATAGCAGAGACATGAATACGATGATCTATGGAGTGAGTTCAGTACTAAGGGTCTATATGAAATAGCATACACTATTTTATTTGTTCAGTAACTTACTGTATTAATCAACAGTATGATACTATATAAACTGAAGACAGTAGCTTTCTGTCTAATTGTGTGAAAAAGTTGTGGGCAGGGAAAGAATGTCAGGCTCATTAGCATATTGTAAGGTGTGTCTCGTAAGGGGCTATGTTTGTCGCACCCGTGAGTGAGAATGCTGTACCCCCATAAAATACAGTAATATAGGGTGTTTTAGAAAATGTACAAACCTTGTCCTTAAACTCTTCAGTGTCTTACTGGCCAGTTGCTGATGGTAATTTGCTGTAATTTACACTAGTGGGTGCATGGTTTGTTGTCTCTCACTCATTAACATTTTTTTGGGGGGGTGTGTATTGTAAGAGGCTATATTTGTTGCACCAGTTAGAGAGAGAGCTGTACCAATTTAAGTAATATGTGGTAGTGGTTCCCTAACAATTAAATTAAACAGGAGACAGCTCAGTGTCAGGGTTTGTGTGCAGAGATGTAGCGGAGTCAAGCGCAGGACACAGGTGTTGAGCAAAACTTTACTCAAAATTCAAGCAATTCCTCATAGCGGATATAACAAACACACATGCACCAACAACAACCACTAACGAAGCAAACAATCACGGACAGAACAGAAATGTATGCCAGAGGGTTAAATAGGGAACATGATAGGGGAATTGAAACCAGGTGTGTGTAATACAGACAAAACAAAACGAAACTGAAAAATGGATCGGTGGTGACTAGAAAGCCGGTGACGTCGACCGCCGAACACCACCCGAACAAGGAGAAGGGCCGACTTCGGCGGAAGTCGTTACACTCAGAGTAGCAGCAAGTCTCAAACCTTTAACGGTTGAGCGGCTAGCCATGTCAATTTATCTGTTTTGCCCTGTAGTCACTGCCGGTTTGGAAGCTATTGTTTACTGCTCTAGAAGTGCGAGTGAGATATAAAAAAAATAATATCAGTTGTTATGCTGTAATATAAAATACAAATGTCCATTAATGATAATCCACATAATAATTATGATTTCCTGTTACCGCTGGATTATTTTCCTGCTGTAGCACACTGGCTCAAATTAAGATCTTACATCTGTAGCTCTGATAGAAGTGGTCCCTGTTCGCCGCAAGGGACTGCTATCATCAGGTGACCAATGGGCCCTTATGTTTTGTTTAAAGGAAAATACAACAAGCATAACCAACATAAACAACATTGTATTTCCACAGCAATGTTCCCCTGTTGTTTGTAAACAGTTTAGTGGTTTAATTACATGTTTTACTGCAGAGTGTGTTTTTATTATTATCATAAATTCTCTGAGAGTCACATGTCATCAGGCTAAAGAGACACACTGTCTGAGATCTATGCTAATATATACTGTTTATACGGCCCTGCTCGGTGTGTGTGTGTGTGTGTGTGTGTGTGTGTGTGTGTGTGTGTGTGTGTGTGTGTGTGTGTGTGTGTGCGTGCGTGCGTGCGTGCGTGCGTGCGTGCGTGCGTGCGTGCGTGCGTGCGTGTGTGTGTGTGGACATGTTTAACTATTCTTGTGGGGACCAGAAGTCCCCATGAGAATAGTAAACACACCAACATTTGACTAACTCGGGACATTTTGTTAGTCCGCACAAGGTCAAATGCTATTTCTAGGTGGTTTAGGGTTAGGAGCTAGGGTTAGTTTTAGGGTTAGGGTTAAGGTTAGGTTTTTTTGGTTAAGGTTAGGGTTAGTGTTAGGGTAAGAGTACGGGTCAGAGTACAGGTTAGGGTTAGGTTTAGGGGTTAGGAAAAATAAGATTTTGAATGGGACTGAAGTGTGTCCCTACAAGGTTAGCTGTAAAAGACTGTGTGTAGGTGTGTAGCCCTGCTCTGTGTGTGTGTGTGTGTGTGTGTGTGTGTGTGTGTGTGTGTGTGTGTGTGTGTGTGTGTGTGTGTGTGTGTGTGTGTGTGCGTGCGTGCGTGCGTGCGTGCGTGCGTGCGTGCGTGCGTGCGTGCGTGCGTGCGTGTGTGTGTGTGGACATGTTTAACTATTCTTGTGGGGACCAGAAGTCCCCATGAGAATAGTAAACACACCAACATGTGACTAACTCGGGACATTTTGTTAGTCCGCACAAGGTCAAATGCTATTTCTAGGTGGTTTAGGGTTAGGAGCTAGGGTTAGTTTTAGGGTTAGGGTTAAGGTTAGGTTTTTTTGGTTAAGGTTAGGGTTAGTGTTAGGGTAAGAGTACGGGTCAGAGTACAGGTTAGGGTTAGGTTTAGGGGTTAGGAAAAATAAGATTTTGAATGGGACTGAAGTGTGTCCCTACAAGGTTAGCTGTAAAAGACTGTGTGTAGGTGTGTAGCCCTGCTCTGTGTGTGTGTGTGTGTGTGTGTGTGTGTGTGTGTGTGTGTGTGTGTGTGTGTGTGTGTGTGTGTGTGTGTGTGTGTGTGTGTGTGTGTGTGTGTGTGTGTGTGTGTGTGTGTGTGTGTGTGTGTGTGTGTGTGTGTGTGTGAGTGTAAATTTGTTAATAAATCACCGAATGCTTTAAATACAAATGTATCATTTTAGCACAAGTGAACCAGGGTTAATCTCTCTCTGCATCTCTAACATGAAACCATGGAAATGTTATGACTTATGTTGGAATAAACAAACTGGATATGAAATGGAGAAAAAAAAGAACAGATGTTTTGGCACCATATGTGCATTAATGTTTTGTTCATAACTTTTCATAGTCATTTCTTGTATCAATACAGTAGAAAAGGTCTATACCTGCTGAAGGTTACTACTCATAGGCTGTAAGTTTCGTCACTTTCCAGTTTTGAAGATTAGTTTTAGGACTGTGATGTCACCAGAATGACTTTAGCATTATAACGTTAGCTAGCTACCGAGGATTGAGGGGGGGGTCACCGGATTTTAGCTAGATAACTTTTAGCATTGATACCGTTAGCATTGATACCGTTAGCATTGCTAGCTATTTTTGATTAACTTTTATTTGTATTTTTTTTTATTTAACCTTTATTTAACTAGGCAAGTCAGTTATGAACAAATTCTTATTTACAATGACCGCCTACCAAAAGGCAAAAGGCCTTCTGCGGGGACCGAGGCTGGATTAAACATTTAAATCAATTAAAATATAGGAAAAAACACACATCACTACAAGAGAGACAACACACCACTACATAAAGAGAGACAGACCTAAGCCAACAACATAGCATGGCAGCAACACATGACAACACAGCATGGTAGCAACACAACATGACAGCAACATGGTAGCAACACAACATGGCAGAGGCACAACATGGTAGCAGCACAAAACAGGGTACAAACATTATTGGGCACAAAGGGCAAGAAGATAGAGACAACAATACATCATGCAAAGCAGCCAACTAATGGCATTGCCATCTTTGTAAAGTAAATTTGACAACATAAAAATTATGGCAAAATTGATTCCTTGTAAATATTTGCCTACTTTAGCAATGTCATAGCTGTGACATCTGTGGAACGTTCATAACAATGGCAACGACATGGCAGAGTGACGGAAGTGCAACACATGAATAGGATACTCTCAGTCTTCAGATTGTAAAAGGAATTTCGGTAACACTTTACTTGACACCCAGTGTCATAATTCGTTATAATATGTCATAATAATATGTCATAACGGCTGACATAACTTGTCATAATCTGTCATGATATGGTCATAACACTGTCAGGACCCATATACTCCTACCTGTTGTGACATACAACGTATTGCCTTATTTTATGGCTGGTTATGACACCTACATACGAGTGTCAAAATATTGTGTGTTTTAACACTCTTATGTAGGTGTCATAACCAGCCATAAAACAACGCAATATATGTCTCAACAGGTCTAAATATATGGTCATGACGGTGTTATGACCATATTATGACAGGTTATGACAAGTTATGTCAGCTGTTATTACATATTATGACATGGTTATGACCGTGTCATAATGTATTATGACACTGGGTGTCAGGTAAAGTGTTACTGGAATTTCCTCATTGAAGTAGAATAATAATAATAATAAAAAGAAGAATAAACAGAAGAAGAAGGAGAGAATGAATGTGAGGAAGAGGAGGAGGAAGTGGAGGAGGGGGTGAACGAGGGGAAGGAGTATCCAGCTCAGCTCCAGGCCAGGGAGACATTATCAGTTTAAAGGGAGTTAGAGAGGTGATTCCAGTGTCACTGTCTCGTTATGACATCACAATAACCCGGTGGGACAAAAAAACACAAATAAATAGCCATATGGGCCCATTGGGTTGGATTTCTCCTTCATCATACGATGTTAGTAGAGGGGGGAGGAAGTGAAAGCACCACACACAGAAAGAAAGAAAAGCATCTTGTTTGGAGGTTTCTGAGTTTGTGTTAAGTCAGTGTGGCCCTATTCCCTAGCTACGGTCTCAGTATGGACACTGGAAAACTAGGACTGTCTAGAAATAACTCTGATGACCCTGATTATGTAGTCTGTCACCTCCAAGGTCTGTATCGAATGAACTTGATTATTATACAAATATATGGATATGTCTGCTCTACCCAAAATTACAACCAACTAATTGCAGCATTACGGCAAAAATGGAAGAGGCAAGTGGAGGGGGGAAAAAGTAAGGAACTTGTCTGACGGCCCTGCATTAAAGAACAAAATTGGTTAAAGAAAATTGTGATGAATAGAAATATACACCAGTTTCATTTAAGGACCAAAACATTTACAGCTTAGCCATATAGATTGCAAAATAGTTGGGAAGAGATTTTCGATGGTTTATGAATTGACACACAAAATGATGCCGGATTCAAAACTTACAATTGTTCCATTTAAATGATTATACACAATTGTGTTATATATATAGGGGATACAACCTTCCCATCTCTGCATATATTGCTGCGAGGAGGCAGAGTCATTAGATCATTTTATTTGGTACTGTTCATATGTAGCTTGCTTTTGGTCACAGGTCTAGGAATGGCTGAAGAATTGCAACATTTACCTAGAACTAACGCTGCAGATAGCAACACTGGGTGATTTGAAAAGTCATAGTCAATCTATCAACAATATAATAATACTTTTAGTAAAAAAAATTATCTTTAATTTACAATCTGTAGAAACTATGAGAATAGAAAGGTTCAGAACTTTTGTGAAACATTTGAACTTACCATTCAAAAGTGTGGGGTCACTTAGAAATGTCCTCGTTTTTTAAAGAAAAGCTACATTTTTGTCCATTAGAATAACATCACATTGATCAGAAATACAGTGTAGACATTGTTAATGTTGTAAATGACTATTGTAGCTGGAAATGGCAGATTTTTTATGGAATATCTACATAGGCGTTGTCATGACATTGCCCTCTTTGGGTACAGCGAGCAATACCCCCCCTATTAAAACATCTGAAAGTTATATTAGGAAAAGTATAACTTTGTAATCTGAATACTTTCCTTGGTGCCCCGACTTCCTAGTTAATTACAGTCACATGATTAAGTAGTTTAATCACGTAATAATAATTACAGAGAATTTTTGATAAAGATAAGTCTTCAGTTTTAATGATGCCAAAGACACGACAGCGTACAGAGGCCCATTGTGGGTTCGATTACAGGCTCAAAATGGCCAATAACAAACACCTTTCTTCTGAAACTCGTCAGTCTATTCTTGTTCTGAGAAATGAAGGCTATTCCATGCGAGAAATTGTCAAGAAACTAAAGATCTCGTACAACGCTTTGTACTACTCCCTTCACAGAACAGCGCACACTGGCCCTAACCAGAATTATGTGACTTCTGAAGGTAATTGGTTGCACCAGATCTTATTTAGGGGCTTCATAGCAAAGGCGGTGAATAGATATGCACGCACCACTTTTCCGTTTTTTTTTTTTTTTTTTTAATGTTTTGAAACAAGTAATTTTTTTCATTTCACTTCACCAATTTGGAGGATGAATACTTTTGCAAGGCACTGTATGTGTCTCTGACATGGTAATACATTTGACAGGAGGTTAGGAAGTGCAGCTCAGTTTCCACCTCATTTTGTGGGAAGTGTGCACATGGCCTGTCTTCTCTCGAGAAGCTGGTCTGCCTTCGGCGGCCTTTCTCAATAGCAAGGCTTTGCTCACTGAGTCTGTACACAGTCAAAGATTTCCTTAATTTTGGGTCAGTCACAGTGGTCAGGTATTCTACCACTGTGTACTCTCTGTTTATGGATAAATAGCATTCTAGTTTGCTCAGTTTTTTTGTTAATTCTTTCCAATGTGTCAAGTAATTATCTTTTTATTTTCTCCTTGATTTGGTTGGGTCTAATTGTGTTGCTGTCCTGGGGCTCTGTGGGGTCTGTTTGTGTTTGTGAACAGAGTCCCAAGACAAGCTTGCTTAGGGGACTCTTATCCAGAAGAGTCACCTTTGATGACAAAGCCATCAATGGTGGTGAATTTGTCATGGAAGGTTTGGAAATTGCTTCCTTTTAGGTGGTTGTAGAATTTAATTTAATTACATTTTCTGGATTTTGAAAAATATTGCATGTTCTGCATGCATTATTTGGTGTTTTACGTTGTACACAGAGGACATTTTCGCAGAATTCTGCATGCAGAATCTCAATTTGGTGTTTGTCCCATTTTGTGAAGTCTTGGTTGGTGAGCGGACCCCAGACCCCACAACCATAAAGGGCAATGGGTTCTATAACTGATTCAAGTATTTTTTGCCAGATCCTAATTGATATGTCGAATTTTATGTTCCTTTTGTTGGCATAGAAGGCCCTTCTTGCCTTGTCTCTCAGATCGTTCACAGCTTTGTGGAAGTTACATGTTGCGCTGATGTTTAGGCAGAGGTATGTATAGTTTTTTGTGTGCTCTAGTGCTCAGCAAACAGTAGACATTTAACTTCAGATTCTATTAGGTGCATACTGTTCTAGTGCCCTTGCCAATTAATTGATGAATATGTTGAAGAGGGTAGGGCTTAATCTGTATCCCTGTCTCACCCCCAGTCCTGTGGAAAGAAATGTGTGTTTCTTGCCAATTCTAACTTAATTTTAACAATTCTAACACACTTGTTGTTTGTGTACATGGATTTTATAATGTTGTATGTTTTTCCCCCAACTCCACTTTCCATCAATTTGTATACCAGGCCCTCGTGCTAAATGGAGTCGAAAGCTTTTTTGAAATTAACAAAGCATGAGAATACTTTGCCTTTGTTATGGTTTGTTTGTTTGTCAATTTGGGTTTGTAGGGTGAATACGTGGTCTGTCGAACAGTAATTTGGTAAAAGGCCAATTTGACATTTGCTCAGTACATTGTTTCGCTGAGGAAATGTATGACTCTGCTGTTAAGGATAATGCAGAGGATTTCCCCAAGGTTGCTGTTGACGCATATCCCAAGGTGGTTATTGGGGTCAAATTTGTCTTCTCTTTTGTGGATTGGGGTGTTCAGTCCTTGGTTCCAAATATTGGGAAATATGCCAGAGCTGAGGATGATGTTAAAGAGTTTAAGTATAGACAATTGGAATTTGTGGTCTGTATATTTTATAATTTTATAATTGTATTTCTGTATTGTTTTAGTGATTCACCATAGTGAAGGTGTTGGCTCAGGTTTTCTGGGTCTCTATGTTTTTGGTTGCATAGCTTTTTCAGTTTCTTTCTTAGGTTTTTTGCATTCTTCATCAAACCATTTGCCATTGTTGTTCATTCCCTAAAGTAGTCAGCATGAAATGTTTAGATCTGATAGGGAAGCTGAGAGGTCAAATATACTATTTAGGTTTTCTACTGCCAAGTTTACAATTTCACTATTACAGGGAAACATTTTGTCCAGGAAATTGTCTATTAGTGATTGAATTTCTTGTTGCCCAATTCTCTCTCTCTCTCTCTCTCTCTCTCTCTCTCTCTCTCTCTCTCTCTCTCTCTCTCTCTCTCTCTCTCTCTCTCTCTCTCTCTCTCTCTCTCTCTCTCTCTCTCTCTCTCTCTCTCTCTCTCTCTCTCTCTCTCTCTCCCTCTCTCCCTCTCTCTCTCTCTCTCTCTCTCTCTCGCTGTGTGTTTGTTTTTCCTGCTATGAGTCGCTGCGCTCATCAGCCATCCCCTGGGGGCCCTGCTATTACTCTCTGCCTGGGGAAGAATGTAAACAACACACACCAATCTCCTGCTCTGTCTTTCTCACGCCACACTGCCTGCTGACTTTTTACCAGGAAGTGTTTGTACATTTTCACCTAAAAAACAATCAAAGCATCAAGCCTAAACACGACAGAATGAAAGAATGAACCAAACAGTTTATGTATCCGCCCAACAAACTGTTTAACATCCCACATAGCACCTGTCCTGAGAGCTAAACACTTTTTTCACCCATTTACAACCAGATTTATGATTCTTTATAGATTTTTTTTTAATGGCTTTATGCCTGTTTGTGTTGGCATCCAGAGAGCTCTAACCTTGAGGTTTGATGTCAAATGTAGGTCTACAGTATAACACCATTCAGACATTTAGAAACATTTAGATTTGTGCATAATGAGTACATTTTAAAACACTTTTATGAATGACTCTTCTTTATCATTTGTTTTAATCTTTTGTTTGGTATCGTTGTTATAGAATGTTGCGATAACAACTCAAATCTGCACTATCTCTGTCAATCACAGGAGGTTGGTGGCACCTTAATTGGGGAGGACGGGCTCGTGGTAATGGCTGGAGCGCAATTAGTGGAATGGCATCAAACATATGGTTTCCATGAGTTTGATATCATGCCATTTGCTCCGTCACAGCCGTTATTATGAGCCGTTATCCCCTCAGCAGTCTCCACTGCTGTTAGTCATTCTCTTTCATCATCTATCACAAACAAATGGTATGTATGTGTTTGTCTTTAACCTGTGTTATATGTTTCTTCCAAAGTACAGAATGCCTCAATGACCAATCTGCGGCCAGGACATTTGTAAAATATATATTTGCTTGTGATGCAGAAAGAAAATATCACAAAGCAAATGCCTGCCTGTCTCGTTTCATCATTCCCCTTGTTTGAAGAAGCAAAAATCCAATACCTCTGACCCATATTGGATCCTCCCTGAAGCAGAAGGGTTTGGGAAATCAGTTTTCACAGTGTTGCTGCCATGTCGAACAAAAGCACAGCTTTCTCTGAAAATACATTTATCATTTAGCTCAACTCCCTCAATTCTTTTAGTACCTCAATTGTGTGCAATGCTAGCAGCAGACCGTTGTTTGGCATAGATGGGTCTTTGCTGTTGTGAGGGCCCTGCTGTAATGCATTTCTACCACGCCACTTTGGAGTTTCGACTATAAATCAGCTGAAAATACTTCTAGCTGAAAAGTGAGAGACCAAAAAAAAGGACATACTTTGAAAGAGACTTGAGGATGTACTTGGGAAGAGTACTTTCATCTATTTTACCCTTGTATCGTCTGCTCTGTGTCTACTGATTTCGTCAAAAGTATATTTTGACCTCAAGTAAGAGGTCATGGGAATGCATTAGAAATCTACTCCAGCCCCGCCGTACGACACGAAACAACAAAGTGGAATGCTTTGTCTGTATTTGTTTTTCACATGACAGGGAGAGAATGGTACAGTGATTCCACGATGCACAAATGTAATAGAAACCCCAACAAACTAAATACTGCCATCTTCACAGTTCAGGCCAAGTTCACCGTTATGGCTAATAGTTGGCTAAGATGAAATAGTGGTAGAATCAAAGCCGAGCTAACAGGAAACAAACCCAGATAGATCATTACTGTAATAGCTCTCTTTAAATGAGTGACACTACGCAGACACTCGCCACTGACTGTCTGCCATTATAAGCTGCTGTGTGTGAACTGTGATCTGGTTAATAAAATGCTCATCAGTACACACTAAAACATAATGGTTCTAAATAATACCATATAGGGGTTATTTAGCGTGTAACATTAGTGGAACCCATATTGGTGCCATGTAGAACCTTTTTGAAGGTTTTATAAAGAACCATACTCATAAGGTTCTAAATTAGAACCTGGAATGTATGTGATATCAACAGAGAGCTATATTTTCTGGTTGATTTAAATATTGACTGGCTTTCATCAAGCTGCCCACTCAAGAAAAAGCTTCAAACTGTAATCATTGCCTACAACCTGGTTCAGGTTATCAATCAACCTACCTGGCTAGTTACAAACAGCACAGGAATTAAATCATTAACATGTATTGATCACATTTTTACCAATGCTGCAGAAATGTCATTTTTAAAGCATTTTCCAAATCCATTGGATGTAGTGATCACAATATAGTCGGCATATCTTGGAAAATCAAAGTTCCAAAGGCCTAATATTATGTATAAGAGATCATACAATACGTTGGGTAGTGATTCCTGTGTTGACGATGTAAAGAATATTTGCTGGTCTGTGGTGTGTAATGAGGAGCAATCAGACGCTGCACTTGACACATTTGGAAATGTCTAATTCCAGTTACTAATAAGCATGCACCATAAACAGCACTATCAACAAGGCAGGTCCTACAGGCTCTAGTTTTGTCGCACCTGGAAACTGTTCAGTCGTGTGGTCAGGTGCCACAAAGAGGGACGTTGGAAAATTACAATTGGCTCAGAACAGGGCAGCACGGCTGCCTGTTAAATGTACACGGAGAGCTAACATTAATAATATGCATGTCAATCTCTCATGACTCAAAGTGGAGGAGAGATGGACATCATCACTACTCTTCTGTGAAGGATTTTCAAAAAAAATTGGGAAAATTGATGCGGGGACTTGCTTCCATTCAGCCACAAGAGCATTAGTGAGGTCGGGCACTGATGTTGGGCGATTAGGCCTGGCTCACAGTCGGTGTTCCAATTCATCCCAAAGGTGTTCGATGGGGTTGAGGTCAGGGCTGATCTCGACAAACCATTTCTGTATGGACCTCGCTTTGTGCACGGGGGCATTGTCATGCTGAAACAGGAAAGGGCCTTCCCCAAACTGTTTCCACAAAGTTGGAAGCACAGAATGGTCTAGAATCTAATTGTGTGCTGTAGCGTTAAGATTTCCCTTCACTGGAACTATGGGGCCTAGCCCGAACCATGAAAAACAGCCCCAGACCATTATTCCTCATCCACCAAACTTTACAGTTGGCACCATGCATTGGGGCAGGTAGCGTTCTCCTGGTATCCTCCAAACCCAGACTAGTCCGTCAGACTGGCAGATGGTGAAGTATGATTCATCACTCCAGAGAAAGCATTTCCATTGCTCAACAGTCCAATGGTAGCGAGCTTTACACCACTCCAGACGATGCTTGGTATTGCACATGGTGATCTTAGGCTTTTGTGCGGCTGCTGAGCAAAGGAAACCCATTTCATGAAGCTCCTAACAAACAGTTGCTTCCAGATGCAGTTTGGAACTGGGTAGTACGTTTTGCATCCGAGGACAGACGATTTTTCACGGCTGAGCCGTTGTTGCTCCTAGACGTTTCCACTTCACAATAACAGCGCTTACAGTTGACCGGGGCAGCTCTAGCAGGGCAGAAATTTTACGAATTGACTTTTTGGAAAGGTGGCCTCCTACAATGGTGGAACGTTGAAAGTCACCGAGCTTTTCAGTACGAGCCATTCTACCGCATATGCTTGTCTACGGAGATTTCATGGCTGTCTGCTCAATTTTCTACACCTGTCAGCAACGGGTGTGGCTGAAATAGCTGAATCCACTGATTTGAATGGGTGTCTACATACTTTTCTATATATTGTGTAACACTGATACAATTTTTCACACTTTTACAGTGTTAGTTTCATCAGCTGTTCTACAATATGATACAAAAAAACTGAAAAAAAGTAATTTTGACTGCACTGGGCCTTTAAAGAATCCTGTACAGTAAGTTTCTGCTGACGTCCACGGGCTTTAAGCTTCCTTTGAAGAGGCATTTTCTCAGCTATCAGCAATTCAGGTTTGATTATAGAATGAAGCAGGTATTAATCATGGGCTATGATAGACAGAAAGCAGCAGACGATGACTCCATTGTCAACTCTTTGATTATTAAATCAGTAGACCTATAAAAAATATCTTTGAAAATACCATGTTAGTGTCATTAGCTTTTAAAACAATGCAACCTGTTTATTTTGTCATATTTTGGACCAGTGAGACTACCGCTCCACCAGGATACTTATTGTCCCTGCAGTGAGGAGGATTCACCATCTTCATCTTTACAGTGCCATCGGAAAGTATTCAGCCCCCTTGACTTTTTCCACATTTTGTTACGTTACAGCCTTATACTAAAATTAATTAAATAAAAAATATGACTCTATCTCTATCTATGAATCTACACACAATACCCCATAATGACAAGGCAAAAATAGGTTTTTAGACATTTTTGCAAATTTATTAAAAATGAATAATAGAAATACCTTTTTTACATAAGTATTCAGCATCTTGTTTCCATTGATCACCCTTGAGAGTTTTCTACAACTTGAATGAAGGCCACCTGTGGAAAATTCAATTGATTGGACATGATTTGGAAAGAAACACACCTGTCTACATAAGGTTGATAGCGCATGTCAGAGCAAAAACCAAGCCATGAGGTGAAAGGAACAGTCAATAGAGCTCCAAGACAGGATTGTGTCGAGGCACAGATCTGGGGAAGGATACCAAAAATATTCTGCAGCATTGAAGGTCCTCAAGAACACAGTGGCCTCCATCATTCTTACATGGAAGAAGTTTGGAACCACCAAGACCACCATTCAAATGCTTGAAATGCATTCCAGGTGACTACCTCATGAAGCTTGTTGAGAGAATGCCAAGTGTTGATTTCCAAGATGGCGTAGCAGTGTAGACGTCTTTGTCCTGTCGTGTCCCGTGTCCCTTGTATATATCTTTTTACATCTTTTTCTTCGCATATCTTTTAAAAATACTTTCTTAAACCTCAACTTCTAAATACTCTCCTGCAACCCGCCTCACCCAATGTGGCGTGGATCTGCTTTTTTCTAAAGTATTTCTATTTACTTCTGATCTGGAATCCATCTACTGAAGATAGCCAGCTAACTGCCTACCAGCTATCAGTTAGCAAACCATTGCTAGCGGTCATCAGCTAACCTTTAGCTCGGAAAGCTCTCGCTAGTTCGAACAACGTGACTAAAACCAGAGCATAACGGACCTATTTCTCTCCATATCCCCGGATTCCTACCTCAAACTCTGAACATTTTCATCTGGATCTTCGCAACCTAGCTAACCACAATCCCGGGTGACCACTCCTGGCTAGCGTTTCCATCCCGGAGCAAGCACCAATTAGCCTGAAGCTAGCCCGGCTAGGGCTCCTGTGCTACCACTGAAGCCCACTCCTGGGCTACTATATCCGGACCCCTTTACTGCCGGTACGGAGCACGGAACCCCGCCGATCCTCTACGACTGGAATACCGACATAATCTGCCCGAGGACTCCAACAGGCCCCTCAGGTGTGACGCCCGCTGAAGGCCCATTCTGCTAACCTACTAGGCCTGTTAGCTACCTAGAGCTACCTGGAACACTACTAATTCCACGACTGGTCTATCGACGTCACCGCACGAAGAGGCAAAAACAGACTTACCCCCCCATCGCGACGTCCCCCAAAGGCTAACTTGCCTGCCCCGGTCTGCTAACTGCTAGCTTATCTTGCAGCTAGCGCAGCCAGGAAGCTAGCACCAGTTAGCAAACACAATTCTACAATTCACAACCTCTCTTTCGCCATCGCTATCCGGCTTGGATTCTCTGTCGACACGACCACGTCTGGTCTGCAGAGGTGCCCTCAACCGGTGCCCTCAACCGGCCTCCGTCTGAGCAGACCCCCTCCGTCTGAGCAGACCACCCCCCGGGCTACTAACTTTAAACGCGTGCTAGCTTAGTGGAGGCCTCACTGCTCCATCTACGGCTGCCCCCTGGACACTATGATCACTTGGCTACATAGCTGATGCCTGCTTGACTGTCCATTAATTCATGGTACTCCATTCTGTTTATTTGTGTTTTATCTGTCGGCTCTGTGCCTTAACTCAGGATCTGTGTGTAGTTAATCCGACCCTCTCTGCCCAGTCGTCGCCATTTTTACCTTCTGTTGCTGTGTTAGCTGACTAGCTGCTGTTATCTCACCTGTTGTTTTAGCTAGCTCTCCCAATCATGACCTGCAATCCCTTTATGCCTTATTGTATGTCTCTCTCAAATATCAATATGCCTTGCATACTGTTGTTCAGGCTAGTTATCATTGTTTTGGTTTGCAATGGACCCCGTAGTTCCACTCTCCGTACCTCTGATACCTCCTTTGTCCCACCCCCCACACATGCGGTGACCTCACCCATTGAGACCAGCACGTCCAGAGATACAACCTCTCTTATCATCACCCAGTGCCTGGGCTTGCCTCCGCTGTACCCGTGCCCCACCATACCCTGGTCTGCACATTATGCCCAGAATCTATTCTACCACGCCCATAAATCTGCTCCTTTTATTCCTTGTCCCCAACGCGCTAGGCGACCAGCTTTGATAGCCTTTCGCCGCACCCTCATCCTACTACTCCTCTGTTCCTCGGGTGATGTTGAGGTAAACCCAGGCCCTGCATGTCCCCAGTCACCCTCATTTGTTGACATCTGTGATCGAAAAAGCCTTGGCCTCATGCATGTCAACATCAGAAGCCTCCTCCCTAAGTTTGCCTTACTCACCGCTTTAGCACACTCTGCCAACCCTGATGTCCTTGCCGTGTCTGAATCCTGGCTTAGGAAGGCCACCAAAAACTCTGAGATTTCCATACCCAACTATAACACTTTCCGTCAAGATAGAACTGCCAAAGGGGGAGGAGTTGCAATCTACTGCAGAGATAGCCTGCAAAGTTCTGTCATACTTTCCAAGTCTATACCCAAACAGTTCGAACTTCTAATTTTAAAAATTAATCTCTCCAGAAATAAGTCTCTCACTGTTGCCGCCTGCTACCGACCCCCCTCAGCTCCCAGCTGTGCCCTGGACACCATCTGTGAATTGATCGCTCCCCATCTAGCTTCAGAGTTTGTTCTGTTAGGTGACCTAAACTGGGATATGCTTAACACCCCGGCAGTCCTACAATCTAAGCTTGATGCCCTCAATCTCACACAAATCATCAAGGAATCCACCAGGTACAACCCTAAATCCGTAAACATGGGCACCCTAATAGACATTATCCTGACCAACTTGCCCTCCAAATACACCTCTGCTGTCTTCAATCAAGATCTCAGCGATCACTGCCTCATTGCCTGTATCCGACACGGGTCCACGGTCAAACGACCACCCCTCATCACTGTCAAACGCTCCCTAAAACACTTCTGCGAGCAGGCCTTTCTAATCGACCTGGCCCGGGTACCCTGGAAGGATATTGACCTCATCCCGTCAGTTGAGGATGCCTGGTCATTCTTTAAAAGTTACTTCCTCACCATATTAGACAAGCATGCTCCGTTCAAAAAATGCAGAACCAAGAACAGATATAGCCCTTGGCGAACTGCAATAGCATCGAAGAGCCCCCGCGATATGCAACTGTTCAGGGAAGTCAGGAACCAATACACGCAGTCAGTCAGGAAAGCAAAGGCCAGCTTTTTCAAGCAGAAATTTGCATCCTGTAGCTCTAACTCCAAAAAGTTCTGGGATACTGTAAAGTCCATGGAAAACAAGAGCACCTCCTCCCAGCTGCCCACTGCACTGAGGCAAGATAACACGGTCACCACTGATAAGTCCGTGATATTCGAAAACTTCAACAAACATTTCTCAATGGCTGGCCATGCCTTCCACCTGGCGACTCCAACCTTGGCCAACAGCCCCGCCCCCCCCGCTGCTACTCGCCCAAGCCTCCCCAGCTTCTCCTTTACCCATATCCAGATAGCAGATGTTCTGAAAGAGCTGGAAAACCTGGACCCATACAAATCAGCTGGGCTTGACAATCTGGACCCCCTATTTCTGAAACTGTCCGCCGCCATTGTCGCACCCCCTATTACCAGCCTGTTCAACCTCTCCTTCGTATCATCTGAGATCCCCAAGGATTGGAAAGCTGCCGCTGTCATCCCCCTCTTCAAAGGGGGAGACACCCTGGACCCAAACTGTTACAGACCTATATCCATCCTGCCCTGCCTAGCTAAGGTCTTCGAAAGCCAAGTCAACAAACAGATCACTGACCATCTCGAATCCCACCGTACCTTCTCCGCTGTGCAATCCGGTTTCCGAGCCGGTCACGGGTGCACCTCAGCCACGCTCAAGGTACTAAACGATATCATAACCGCCATCGATAAAAGACATTACTGTGCAGCCGTCTTCATCGACCTGGCCAAGGCTTTCGACTCTGTCAATCACCATATTCTTATCGGCAGACTCAATAGCCTCGGTTTTTCTAATGACTGCCTTGCCTGGTTCACCAACTACTTTGCAGACAGAGTTCAGTATGTCAAATCGGAGGGCATGTTGTCCGGTCCTCTGGCAGTCTCTATGGGGGTACCACAGGGTTCAATTCTCGGGCCGACTCTTTTCTCTGTATACATCAATGATGTTGCTCTTGCTGCGGGCGATTCCCTGATCCACCTCTACGCAGACGACACCATTCTGTATACTTCCGGTCCTTCCCTGGACACTGTGCTATCTAACCTCCAAACGAGCTTCAATGCCATACAACACTCCTTCCGTGGCCTCCAACTGCTCTTAAACGCTAGTAAAACCAAATGCATGCTTTTCAACCGTTCGCTGCCTGCACCCGCACGCCCGACTAGCATCACCACCCTGGACGGTTCCGACCTAGAATATGTGGACATCTATAAGTACCTAGGTGTCTGGCTAGACTGCAAATTCTCCTTCCAGACTCATATCAAACATCTCCAATCCAAAATCAAATCTAGAGTCGGCTTTCTATTCCGGAACAAAGCCTCCTTCACTCACGCCGCCAAACTTACCCTAGTAAAACTGACTATCCTACCGATCCTCGACTTCGGCGATGTCATCTACAAAATAGCTTCCAATACTCTACTCAGCAAACTGGATGCAGTTTATCACAGTGCCATCCGTTTTGTTACTAAAGCACCTTATACGACCCACCACTGCGACCTGTATGCCCTAGTCGGCTGGCCCTCGCTACATGTTCGTCGTCAGACCCACTGGCTCCAGGTCATCTACAAGGCTATGCTAGGTAAAGTGCCGCCTTATCTCAGTTCACTGGTCACGATGGCTACACCCACCCGTAGCACGCGCTCCAGCAGGTGTATCTCACTGATCATCCCTAAAGCCAAAACCTCATTTGGACGCCTTTCCTTCCAGTTCTCTGCTGCCTGCGACTGGAACGAATTGCAAAAATCTCTGAAGTTGGAGACTTTTATCTCCCTCAACAACTTTAAAAATCTGCTATCCGAGCAGCTAACCGATCGCTGCAGCTGTACATAGTCCATCTGTAAACTACCCACCCAATTTACCTACCTCACCCCCATACTGCTTTTATTTATTTACTTTTCTGCTCTTTTGCACACCAGTATCTCTTCTAGCACATGATCATCTGATGATTTATCACTCCAGTGTTAATCTGCTAAATTGTAATTATTCGACTTATTGCCTACCTCATGCCTTTTGCACACATTGTATATAGATTCTCTTTTTTTCTACCATGTTATTGACTTGTCTATTGTTTACTCCATGTGTAACTCTGTGTTGTTGTCTGTTCACACTGCTATGCTTTATCTTGGCCAGGTCGCAGTTGCAAATGAGAACTTGTTCTCAACTAGCCTACCTGGTTAAATAAAGGTGAAATAAATAAAATAAAAAAAGAGTGTGCAAAGCTGTCATCAAGGCAAAGGGTGGCTATTTGAAGAATCTCAAATATAAAATACATTTTGATTTGTTTAACATTTTATTGATTAAGACATGATTCCATGTGTTATTGTCACACCCTGGCCTTAGTTTTCTTTGTTTTCTTAATTAGAAAGTTAGTTCAGGGTGTGACATGGGAAATGTATGTGTTTTTGTAGTGTCTAGGGTGGTTGTAAGGTTTAGGGGGTTTATTAGAGTAGTTGGGTTTATGTTTAGTATAGAAGTCTAGCTGTGTCTATGGTTGAGTGTAGGTATCTAGGAAAGTCTATGGTTGCCCGAATTGGGTCTCAATTAGAGACAGCTGGTTATTGTTGTCTCTGATTGGGAGCCATATTTAAGGCAACCATAGGCTTTAGCTGTTTGTGGGGAATTGTCTATGTTGAACGTAAGTAGCTTGTGTGTGCACTTTGTATAAGTGTTTCGTTTCATGTTCATCTTCAAAATAAAGAGAAGATGTATTTTGCACACGCTGCGCCTTGGTCCACTCTCTTTAAAGAAGACAATCGTGACAGTTATTTCATAGTTTTGATGTCTTCACTATTATTCTACAATGTTGAAAATAGTAAAAATAAAAACTCTTGAATGAGTAGGTGTGTTCAAACTTTTGAATTGTACTGTACATACATATACACACAGAGAGATCCTCATTGGCATGAGGTAGCAATACCAGGGCTACACTAAGGCCATGTCTCCGTGAAATTGCTTTTATCACGTTTAATCTGTCTGGGACCTGAGATAATTTGTCTATATATTTTCATTGTCTTGTAAACCCCCTTAAACTGTTAATTGTTAGTTAAGATACTGCTGACATATGACTACATCTGGACTTTATACAGCCATGTTTAAGGAGCCAAGTGTAGAAAAAAATGTGTTGAATGTTTAGTATATTTCAAAGTCACAAATAGATTGTGTGACTGGTCACAGTGGAGCCTTATTTCCTTTGTCATCATAACCCCTATACCATAGAGTCACTGGGATGGATTGACTGTCAAATCTGCCCCATTTATCACAGCATTAGATCACCCTGTAATTAAAAGACAATTACTCCAGTTGATGGATACCTTCTGGAAACAAAGCTCGTATTTCAAGGAGGATGGGATCCACCAAAATCCGTTGTGTTCCTGGATCCTTTCACAGCATAATAAGGATGCGTTAACACAATGATTTATCAATGACCCAAATCCAGCTAATTTAATCCCTACCATTGTGTCGCTGAGTTGTCATAATGCTTTAGCAAATGTACATTATCGTAGGGGCATTGTAAGACACAATGTTAAAAATAGCCCGCGTTAACACATGTAGCTTAAGGCTAGGGGGTAGTATTCGGAAGTTCGGATGACTGACGTGCCCAAAGTAAACTGCCTGTTACTCAGACCCAGAAGCTAGGATATGCATATAACTGCAAGCATTGGATAGAAAACACTGTGAAGTTTATAAAACTGTTAGAATAATGTTCTAAAAGTAATCCATCCTGAATTTTTTTATTTTTAGGTGACAGTCCATTCAAATGCTTGTCTATGGGATATTCAAAGGAATTCCTCCCAGATTGCAGTTCCTAGAGCTTCCACTAGATGTCAACAGTCTTTAGAAAGGGTTTCAGGCTTGTTTTTTGAAAAAATGATTTAGTATTTGTAGTTTTTCAAGGTGGCTCTCATTCTGACTGTAGTCTTGTGGCGCGAGTGGATGAGCGCATCACACCTCGTTATTTATCTCCTGTATTGAACATACTACATTCCGTCTTAAATTTGATCGTTTATTTACATATTAGGGTACCTGAGGATTGATTAGAAATGCTTTTTGACCTGTTTGGACAAAGTTTATTGGTAACTTTTTGGATTCCTTTGTCTGCATGTTGAACGAGTGGAATGGGTGGATTACTGAATCAAACGCACCAACTAAACTTACTTTTTTGGGATATAAAGAAGGACTTTATCTAACAAAACGACCATCTGTTGTGTAGCTGGGACCCTTGAGATTGCAAACAGAGTAAGATCTTCAAAGGTAAGTGATTTATTTTATCGCTATTTCTGATTTTTGTGACGCCTCTGCTGGTTTGGAAAATGTTTTTAACGCTGGTGTATGCGGGGCACTTTCGCCGAAAAAGCCTTTTTGAAATCTGACAACGCGGTTGGATTAACAAGAAAGTAGGACACTTGTATGTTCATGAATGTTTAATATTAAGACTTTTGTATTTTGAATTTCGCACTCTGCAATTTCACCGGATGTTGTCGAGGTGGGTCACTAGCGCCCCACCTAGCCCAAAGAGGTTTTAAGAAACAAGGTTCATGAAATCAATAATTTGCTAGTAACAGATGACATTCATATTCTCTGAAACTCACTTAGATAATACCTTTGATGATACAGTGGTAGCAATACAAGGTTATAACATTTACAGAAAATATATCAATGTCAACGAGGGCGGTGTTGCGGTTTATATTCAGAACCACATTCCTGTAAAGGTCAGAGATGATCTTATGTTAAATACTGTTGAAGTAATATGGCTACAGGTTCACCTTCCTCACCTAAAGCCCATTCTGGTAGGAAGCTGCTATAGACCATCAAGTGCTAACAGTCAGTATCTGGATAATGTGTGAAATCCAATCAATAGAGGTATATTTTCTGGATGATTTAAATGTTGACTGGCTTTCATCAAGCTGCCCACTCAAGAGAAAGCTTCAAACTGTAACTAGAGCCTGCAACCTGGTTCAGGATATCAATCAACTTACCAGGGTAGTTACAAACAGTACAGCAGAGGTAGAAAAAGTACTCAGTTGTCATACTTGAGTAAAAGTAAAGATTCCTTAATAGAAAATTACTTAATATAAGTGAAATTCACAAAGTAAAACACTACTTGAGTAAAAGTCTAAAATGATCTGGTTTTAAATGTACTTAAGTGCAGTGGTATAAAGTGTACTCAATCAAACTTGAGTAAAAGTTCAAAGTTAAAGTAAATGTTAAACAATAAATTCCTTATTTTAAGCAGTGGTGGATGTATTTAAGTATCAAAAGTAAAAGTATGAAACGTTAGAGTCGACTAAAAGGCTAAACAGCCAGACCTTTAATTTGGTTTGAGCTTTTCTGAAAGGTAACAGTCTTACGGATGCAAGAAGAAAAAAGTAGATTCTCAAATAGGTACCACTTCAAAATACATCTCTTACAGACAAAATAGAATTTTGCCTTAAAAATGAAGGAATATAGCCAGTAAACGTAAGCACTTACAATCACAGTCACAATCACACCATCCTATAATACAACCCTGTACACACAACCTCACTGTTGGAATAACAAGGACACATGTAACAAGGACACATGTAACATGTGAATTTTAAACATATGTTAACAAAACGCATTAGGCATCAGTGTCCTTGGGCTTGCTAGCGTTAAGCTGTCATTACTTGAAGTTGAAGAATTTATGGTTCATCTTCAGTAAAAGCTGTTTTTCAAAGTTTGGGGAATCCAGCCTTGTTCTACGGGGGCTTGAAACAAGTCCTGCAATGCTGAACAGCCTTTCACAGGCAGCTGATGCAGGTAAGGCTGTGTTTAAGCTCAGAGAACAGCTTACAGACTGCCGGGAAGGACTTGAGCAAATCCATATGATCCGCTGAACAGGCCAGTTATCCGTCCAGCTGTTTGGAGCTTTCTTGTGCTTGAGACATTTTCAAAGCAGAGAAGAAGTCCTCCTCATCTGATGAACTGGTGCCATCACCTAGCTGCAGCAAGGGTTCTTCCAGGTGGTCCTTGATGTAGTCCATTCCTGAAATACAAGGGAGATGACAATAGACATCATGCAGTTGTGAGCCTACATTAATCCATCCCCGATCCAAGAAACAGGGCCAAGTAGGTTACTCATTGGACCTGAACCACAAAGTCAGGAATGTAGTTTAAATGGGTGGTTCTCAAATCTATGAAGTATCAAACTGTACACTATACACAGATGTTTATGAATAATAAAAATACTGTTAATTAAACACGTTGTCAGACCCATTCTGATGGTTCATCCTTTGTCCACGTTGTTTTGAATTTGGGGAGTTGCTGCGATCAGCTCAGGGTCATGAAACATGTGGCTGAAGCGCTACTTCAGTCCCAGTTGTAACGCATCTACCAGAGGCTTACAGTAATTCAGGGACAACTTGATTCGGTCAAGTTTTGTGATCAGCAGGTTAATAGTAGGAAGAAGCCACCCCATCTGGACATTGGTTTCAGCCTGCAGGATGTTGATGGCCTTTGCGACTGGGCTCATGGTGGCAGCATACTCTGTGAGTAAGGCAAGATCAGCTGGATTGAAACCATGAAAAAAAGAATATATATATAATAATACTGTGTTTTCTAACCCGATACAAAGGGGACCACTAACCATTTCACCTGATTTAACTACAGTAATCAATGGCTGGAAGAGTGGTTGACTAAATGGATCAATGATAGTTTATGGCTACAACATGTGAAACAGTTATTAGTCCCCAAGCAAAGTCAGGAAACACTGCAACAGATTTAGAGAACATTCAAGACCTTAAATTATGACAAAGTAATGCACAATTCTAACTTACATTGGAACCTCAAAGTTTGTGTAGAGAACTCTCTTTGCCTTTGACAATCCTTCTACAGCCATGAACCAGAAGTTCAACCTTGTAGTATTCGGGCGCAGAAGCTGGAGATCGCAAGCATCTTCAACCGTATCGGCTGCAATTGTGGATCTTCCGCATTTGTTCCAAAATGTTTGGCACTTGCTGAATGTTGAACACAACACTTTTTTTGTAAGATTCACTGATGTGGTCAACTCCAACTGCTCTGCTTGATTGTGGAGGGAGTTTTGGGGCCATGTTTTCTCTTCAGTGTGTTTGCCACCAGTTCTCCATACTTCTTAAGATGGTGTTTAAGCTTTCTCTGAAATAAGAAGAAAAGGAAAAGTGAAAGACAGTTACTTAGCTAGAAAACGATCACCAAATACTTAAATACAAATACAAATACCAACAGGGATTGCAACGTGTCCTTGCAGGAGTACATGGCTTTCATGATCAGCCGCGAAACAGAGAACGTAAAGTCCAGCGAGGAGATTGAGAGCGCCTTCCGAGCCCTCAGCGTCGATGCCAAGCCCTACGTCACCAAGGAGGAGCTCTACCAGAACCTGAGCAAGGAACAGGCAGACTACTGTATCTCGCACATGAAGCCCTACCTAGACAGCAAGGGCCGGGAAATGCCCTCTGCCTTTGACTTTGTTGAATTCACCCGCTCGCTTTTCGCCAACTGATCCCTTTTAAGGTATAGGATACTAATTTTAAAGCTACAAACAACATTAGTTAAGTGTGAGTTTGTGACTACTGTATAATATTACAATGAGGGAAAAACGATGTTAATTGATCTAGCTGGTAGGTTACGTCAATAACTTAAGTCTACGGTAATTAGCAAGGTAAGAACAACTTTATCAACTAACACAATTAAGAAAATGGCTAGCTAACTTGGTGTTAGCTAAAATCCAAAAGCTATCAGCTAGCTAGCTTGACCATGTGTTTAGAGAAAAGTTATTTGGCTAGACTAACGTTAGCTGACTAAAATGTGCCCAGATTCAGAAACTACCAGTTAGCCAGCTTGTTAACAAGCATGTCATCGCCTGCTGCCTAGCAAAACAAGTTCACCCGTGAATGTGCCGACTCGCCGATGTTGCTTGCATCTTTTTCCCAACATAATTGTTTTTTTTCTGAGTTTTTTGTTTTTTGATTTTGTAATGAAGGTGTCAGGGGAAATGTATTGGAGTAAAAGTATACTTTTTTTATATAGTGAAGTAAAAGTAAAAATCGACAGAAATATAAATAGTACACTAAAGTACAGATACCCCACAAAAAACTACTTAAGTACAGTAACGAACCCATTAAGAAAATTACTGTAAAAACTGTTAAATCCCTGTGTATAGATGAGGAATTGAAAAATGGTATGGTTGAGAGCGATGAGGCAAAGGAGATGTCAAATAGTTCTGGCTGTACAACCGATTGGCTAACTTACTGCAGATTGAGAAATCATGTGACTAAACTGAATAAAAAGAAGAAGAAACTACACTATGGTACAAAGTTAAATGACATAATGAATGATTGTAAAAAGCTTTGGTGCAACTCCGCTCCATTAGGCAAACTCCGCTCCATTATTATTTGATTCAGATGGCTCATTCATCACAAAAACCACTGAAATTGCCAACTACTATAATGATTTTTACATTTGCAACATTAGCAAACTTAGGCATGACATGCCAGCAACAAACGCTGACACTACACATCCAAGTACAGTTGAAGTCGGAAGTTTAGATACACCTGAGCCAAATCCATTTAAACTCAGTTTTTCACAAATCCTGACATTTAATTTTCGTATAAATTCCCTGTCTTAGGTCAGTTAGGATCACCACTTTATTTTAAGAATGTGAAATGTTAGAATAATAGTAGAGAAAATGATTTATTTCAGCTTTTATTTCTCTCATCACATTCCCAGTGGGTCAGAAGTTTGCATACAGTCAATTAGTATTTGGCAGCATTGCCTATAAATTGTTTAACTTGGGTCAAACGTTTCGGGTAGCCTTCCACAAGCTTCCCACAATAAATTGTGTGAATTTTGGCCCATTCCTCCTGACAGAGCTGGTGTAACAGAGTCAGGTTTGTAGGCCTCCTTGCTCGCACACGCTTATTCAGTTCTGCCCACAAATGTTCTATAGGATTGAGGTCAGGGCTTTGTGATGGCCACTTCAATACCTTGACTTTGTTGTCCTTAAGCCATTTTGCCACAACTTTGGAAGTATGCTTGTGGTCATTGTCCATTTAGAAGACTTATTTGCGACCAAGCTTTAACTTCCTGACTGATGTCTTGAGATGTTTCTTCAATATATCCGCATAATTTTCCCTCCTCATGATTCCATCTATCTGACTCGGTTTTGGAGCAGTGGCTTCTTCCTTGCTGAGCGGCCCTTCAAGTTATGTCGATATAGGACTCGTTTTACTGTGGATATAGATACTTTTGTACCTGTTTGAACCAGCATCTTCACAAGGTCCTTTGCTGTTGTTCTGGGATTGATTTGCACTTTTCGCACCAAAGTACGTTCATCTCTAGGAGACAGAACGCCTATCCTTCCTGAGCGTTGTGACGGCTGTGTGGTCCAATGATGTTTATACTTGCTTACTATTGTTTGTACAGATGAACGTGGTACCTACAAACGTTTGGAAATTGCTCCCAAGGATGAAACAGACTTGTGGAGGTCTACAATTGTTTTTCTGAGGTCTTGGCTGATTTCTTTTGATTGTCCCATGATGTCAAACAAAGAGGCACTGAGTTTAAAGGTAGGCCTTGAAATACATCCACAGGTACACCCCCAATTGACTTAAATGATGTCAATTAGCCTATCAGAAGCTTCTAAAGCCATGACATAATTTTCTGTAATTTTCAAAGTTGTTTAAAGGCACAGTCAACTTAGTGTATGAAAACTTCTGACCCACTGGAATTGTGATACAGTGAATTATAAGTGAAATAATCTGTCAGTAATTGTTGGAAAAATTACTTGTGTCATGCACAAAGCAGATGTCCTAACCGACTTGCCAAAACTATAGTTTGTTTATCAATACATTTGTGGAGTGGTTGAAAAACAAGTTTGCATGACTCCAACCTAAGTGTATGTAAACTTCCGACTTCAACTGTGTATCTGACTAAATTAGGAAAGACAAGAACTGTAATTTTGAATTCCATACAGTAAGTGTGGAAGAGGTGAAACAATGACAAGCCACAGGGGTCTGACAACTTGGATGGAAAATTACTGAGGATAATAGAGGACGATATTGCCACTATTTGCCTTATCTTAAATTTAAGCCTACTAGAAAGTGTGTGCCCTCAGGCCTGGAGGGAAGCAAAAGTTATTCCCCTACTTAAGAATAGTAAAGCCCCCTTAACTGGCTCAAAGAGCTGACCAATCAAACTGTTACCAACCTTTTCAGCGCGCTAATAGGGAAGGACATTCTACAAGCACTTATTACAAATTACTGATGATTGGCTGAGAGAAATTGATGACAAAAAGATTGTGGGGGTTGTTTTTTTAGACTTCAGTGCGGCTTTTGACATGATCACTCATATTCTGTTGCTGGAAAAATGTATGTGTTGGCTTTACACCCCCTGCTATATTGTAGATAAAGAGTTACCTGTCTAATAGAACACAGAGGGTGTTCGTTAATGGAAGCCTCTTCAAAAAAATCCAGGCAGAATCAGGAATTCCCCAAGGCAGCTGTCTAGGTCCCTTACTTTTTTCAATCTTTACTAACGACATGCCACAGGCCTTCAGTAAAGCCAGTGTGTCTATGTATGTGGATGACTCAACACTATACACATCAGCTACCACAGCGACTGAAATGAGAGCAACACTTAACAAAGAGCTGCAGTTAGTTTCAGAATGGGTTGCAAGGAATAAGTTAGTCCTAAATATTTCAAATACTAAAAGCATTTGATTTGGGAAAATTATTCACTAAACACTAAACCTAACCTAAATCTTGTAATGAATAATGTGGAAATTGAGCAAATTGAGGAGGCTAAACTGCTTGGAGTATCCCTGGATTATAAACTGCCATGGTCAAAACATATTGATACAACAGTAGCTAGGATGGGGAGAAGTCTGTCTATAATAAAGTGCTGCTCAGCTTTCTTAACAGCACTATCAACAAGGCAGGTCCTACAGACCCTAGTTTTGTCTCACCTGGACTGCTGTTCAGTCGTGTGGTCAGGTGCCACAAAGAGGGACTTAGGAAAATTGCAATTGGCTCTGAACAGGACAGCACGGCTGGCCCTTGGATGTACACAGAGAGCTAACATTAAAAATATGCATGTCAATCTCTCCTGGCTCAAAGTGGAGGAGAGATTGACTTCATCACTACTTGTATTTGTGAGAGGTATTAACATGTTGAATGCACCAAGCTGTCTGTTTGAACTACTGGCACACAGCTTGGATACCCATGCATACCCCACAAGACATGCCACCAGAGGTCTCACAGTCCCCAAGTCCAGAAAAGTCTATGGGAGGTGCACAGTACTGCAGTACATAGAGCCATGACTACATGGAACTCTATTCCACATCAAGTAACTCATGCCAGCAGTACAATTGAACAACAATAATCAGTTTGTGCTGGCCGACCACGAGGTCAAGAGAGAGAGCTGGCCCTGAAACAAGGTAAGGTGGCTGTCACGCCCTGGCCTTAGTTATCTTTGTTTTCTGTATTATTTTAGTTAGGTCAGGGTGTGACAGGGGGGATGTTTGTGTGTATTTGTCTCGTCTTGGGTGGTTGTATCGTATAGGGGGTTTTGTAGAGTTTATGGGGTTGTGTTCAGTGTAGGTGTCTAGGTATGTCTATGGTTGCCTGAATGGTTCTCAATCAGAGACAGCTGTCTTTAATTGTCTCTGATTGGGAGCCATATTTAAGGCAGCCATAGGCATTAGGCTGTTGTGGGTAATTGTCTATGTCTAAACGTTTGTAGCGTGTGTGTGCACTTTTGTTTTGTAGCTTCACGGTCGTTTGTTGTTTTGTTAGTTTGTAAAGTGTTTCGTGGTCATCTTCTTCGTAAATAAAAAGAGGATGTATTTATATCACGCTGCACCTTGGTCCACTCATTCACCAGAAGACGATCGTGACAGTGGCTGTCTCATGCAGTCAACACCAGGTTGCATACGCTTACTTCTCATATTAATGCACACATCCAATCAGGTGACAGACCAGTTAACTAGGCCTAAGACCCCTAGACTTAGCAATTGTAACAATATTAGCAGGCTAGTTAATAGATTTTGTAACACATAAAGTTTTAAGCCCCTCCCTCTTTGTCTATAAAGTCAATTTTTTTTGTTAAACATACACAGTAATACACTTTGGATAAAGTTGATTTGATTCAATATGTTGTATCATTTTGTCTGCACCGTCTGTACCAACAGTAGCACCACATGTTGCCTTGGCTGCTAATCTATCCTGTGTGTTTGGTCACGGCCACTCCTGCAGCTCCTGCAGTGCGTTTGTAGATCCATTGGACCACACAGAGATCCCATTAGTGTCAAATACTGTTGATGAGGCCCTCTTACTGTGAGTTAACCACCCACATAAAACTGTCACTGAACCTGTAGCACCAGACATGGATCAATATTGCACGCTTTACCACGAAATGTGTTTGTGTGTGTGTGGATGTTTGTGTGGGCGTAGGTGTTTGAGTTTGCATGCATTCATTCACGTAAGTGTGTGCGTTCCCCTCCTGGACTACAAAGTTAAAATAGCTCTCCCTTGTCTTATCTTGATTGGCTGGGAGAATGCCGGGCGGAGAAGGGGGGGGGCAGGCTGATGGGTGAGGAGCCACAGACGCTCTGTCGCTTTCAGGTCACCAGGGAGTACAGACAACAGAACCCCCGCAGGAGACAGTCTTTATCAAATACAAAGAAGCCGATGATAACTTAACTATACACCTGAGGGACAGAGGACAACTTTACAAACTCACGTGACTAGATCAGAGGACAACTTTATGAAATACTGAAACTAGGAGAGACGTTGAGATCTTTACTAGACTGATCACATCTGGAAAAGGACTGTCGTTGAAATCCTCAAAGAAACGAAGAAGTGACTGGATATCTTAACAAAACACCTGTCAATCAAGAGAATACCACCTTTAACTCCCTAAACATTGAAGCTTTAAGGAAAGATTTACCTTCAGAATATCAACCACAACTAAAAGAAGTGAAACTCAGATCCGAAACAGGAGAGAAGCAGGCTCCATTTCTACCAGGCAGTTAAAGAGATTAACCTTAACGAATCACAAATCATATTTAGCTGAAAAAACCCACCGTTGCAAGAGGAGCCTACATAGAAGAGAGGACACTGCTTTTGGAAAATCTGCTTAGAAGCCAAATCAAATGATAAAAATTTTTACCTAAAAACCTAGCACTGAGATCCTACACGGTGAATCAGCTTCATTAAGCACATCAAACATAATAATCTTTACCTGGAAAACCACAGTGGTGAAAAGACCATTTAGAGGAGAGGCTTGTGTCCATGTGGAGTGTATGTGTAGACCTAGGACAAGGACGACTGTGAAGAAGGCATCGATGGCAGGCGGATCCAGGAAGTGCCATCCAGCTTGTATGTAAACAAAGTGCCATGCCCATGCTACGACCGGCCTGGCACAGAGGAGGGTGGGCACTAGGGAGTACCACAGTCTCTCCCTTACTCATACTGCTCCTCTCCAGTCTGCAGGTAAAATGGTCACCAGTTTTGGAACCATGTGACATCTTCCTAACAACTCGTCCTACTTGTTTCCTCTGTCAGCTCTCAAAGAACGGCCAGTAAAAAATATACATATAGAATATTCTGTCAAATATGGCCAAAATAATATTCTGTAAAATATTGCAAAAATAATATTCGGTAAAATGTGGCAAAAATAATATTCTGTAAAACAAAAAAGAAGTGTGATAAAGTAATCTCACAAATAATCCAATTTGACAACAGAGAAACATAGATTTCAGTTTATCCACTATCTGATTTAGGTGAGAGGATGAGTTGCTACTGTTGGACTGTAAAACCCATAAACTATCTTACTGACTCAGTGAGATGATAAGCCCTGAATTTATGGTACTTAATACATTTTTTACAGATATGCAACTGGGATAGGCAAGAACACTGGAGTTGCTTAGCAATGTGGCTATATGATAATGTACTGGCTTGTATGGCATGATGATCATATGGCCATAGATATCACTCCAGACATGAATATTAACACAAAATCTGCTGTATACCAGAGCAGCCAGAAACGGACATACAGTATACAGCACCTGCTGTGGAATGCACGACAAAGCATGATTCTATCAGGGTAACTCCTAAAACTCTGCTTACTGTAAATACATCCCTTAAAGGACATGTTCACCCATTTTGAATGTTATATTGTTTTTGTGCATCTCTGAGTGATGTTATATCGATTCCCTGGGTCATTTCATGTTTTCATGTGTATCTGAGTTATTGGCGTTCAAGCAGGCAGAGATCCGTCCGGTATGACGTAGCACTGTGATGAAGTAGATCTCACTACACTGGAAGTTAATAGGAATACGAGTTTTAGATAGTTAAAGCATCTATCATACATGTCAGATTCTAATACTGGCCGATGTCATAACGTGGTAGGTTGTCTTCTCTCGAATGAGCCATTGATCATATTTTCGCGATATTCCGACCTCAAGAAATGTCTTCTTTAACGGAGGGTCTAGTACATTTTTCCTATTTGTCTCTCTCTTTAGTCCAGGCTGCTTTGCATGGTGCCATTTCCAGAGATATTACAGAAAGGAGATAAGAATCAAATGAATGAAGCAAGGTATGACGCCCCACCCAGCAGGCTTTCGACCAATCGCGTTCACGTTGTCATGCTGCGTCACGTGGTTGCTAAGCTAATCATCAAGCAATCCCTTCTCAAAGTCAGGTTATATATCGAGAAACGTGCCTCTTTTCCTCAAAAGTACGTAATGTCACGATACCAAAGCTATACGATACTACAGATAGCAAGTTAATTATCTCACATCTCAGATAATATTTGTAATGTTGTATTTCTTGTTGATGAAATTTGTGCTAATGTTGGGTTTTTGAGCTGACGCCCAATAGACTCCCATTCCCTCCTTGAAGGAGAGCGCTCCTTGTCCCAGAATTGCCTAAAATTCACCGGGCGTCCCATTGACGTAGAATGGGCAACGTTTCCCATCGCCTCAAAATGTATATCTGCAGTTGGGAATGTTAGGGTACACTCTGTGAGGAACATCAATCTGCAGGTTGAACATGGTGAGATTGTAGACTCCTAAATTGATAGTGCAGTTTGTTTAGGCCAATTTACAGTTAACTAGCTACATTACATGCTGATATTGTCTTTGGTATTATTGTGTGTAGCTACGTTTGCTAGCTAGCTACCTAGCTATCTAACTAACTAGCCAGCCCATAGAGAGAGCATTGCGTTGTGGATTTTGTAGTCAACTTTGGTTGTAACAGATTTCTACAACGATTTGGTAGGAGACAGACAAACTGGTGGTAGGAAACAGACAACCTGGTGGTAGGAAACAGACAACCTGGTGGAAGGAGACAGACAACCTGGTGGAAGGAGACAGACAACCTGGTGGAAGGAGACAGACAACCTGGTGGTAGGAAACAGACAACCTGAAGGTAGGAGAAAGACAACCTGGTGGTAGGAAACAGACAACCTGGTGGTAGGAAACAGACAACCTGGTGGTAGGAAATAGACAACCTGAAGGTAGGAGACAGACAACCTGGTGGTAGGAGACAGACAACCTGGTGGTAGGAAACAGACAACCTGGTGGTAGGAAACAGACAACCTGGTGGAAGGAAACAGACAACCTGGTGGTAGGAAACAGACAACCTGGTGGTAGGAAACAGACAACCTGGTGGTAGGAAACAGACAACCTGGTGGTAGGAAATAGACAACCTGAAGGTAGGAGACAGACAACCTGGTGGTAGGAGACAGACAACCTGGTGGTAGGAAACAGACAACCTGGTGGTAGGAAACAGACAACCTGGTGGAAGGAAACAGACAACCTGGTGGTAGGAAACAGACAACCTGGTGGTAGGAAACAGACAACCTGGTGGTAGGAAACAGACAACCTGGTGGAAGGAAACAGACAACCTGGTGGTAGGAAACAGACAACCTGGTGGTAGGAAACAGACAACCTGGTGGAAGGAAACAGACAACCTGGTGGAAGGAAACAGACAACCTGGTGGTAGGAAACAGACAACCTGGTAGTAGGAAACAGACAACCTGGTGGAAGGAAACAGACAACCTGGTGGTAGGAAACAGACAACCTGGTAGTAGGAAACAGACAACCTGGTGGTAGGAAACAGACAACCTGGTGGCAGGAAACAGACAACCTGGTGGTAGGAGACAGACAACCTGGTGGTAGGAAACAGACAACCTGGTGGTAGGAAACAGACAACCTGGTGGTAGGAAACAGACAACCTGGTGGTAGGAGAAAGACAACCTGGTGGTAGGAAACAGACAACCTGGTGGTAGGAATCAGACAACCTGGTGGTAGGAAACAGACAACCTGGTGGAAGGAAACAGACAACCTGGTGGTAGGAGACAGACAACCTGGTGGTAGGAGATAGTCAACCTGGTGGTAGGAAACAGACAACCTGAGGGTATGTGATAGTCAACCTGGTGGTAGGAATCAGACAACCTGGTGGTAGGAGACAGACAACCTGGTGGTAGGAAACAGACAACCTGGTGGTAGGAAACAGACAACCTGGTGGTAGGAGACAGACAACCTGAAGGTAGGAAACAGACAACCTGGTGGAAGGAGACAGACAACCTGGTGGTAGGAAACAGACAACCTGGTGGTAGGAGACAGACAACCTAAAAGTAGGAGACAGACAACCTGAAGGTATGTGATAGTCAACCTGGTGGTAGGAATCAGACAACCTGGTGGTAGGAGACAGACAACCTGGTGGTAGGAAACAGACAACCTGGTGGTAGGAAACAGACAACCTGGTGGTAGGAGATAGTCAACCTGGTGTAGGAAACAGACAACCTGAGGGTAGGAAACAGACAACCTGAAGGTAGGAAACAGACAACCTGGTGGAAGGAGACAGACAACCTGGTGGTAGGAATCAGACAACGCGGTGGTAGGAGACAGACAACCTGGTGGTAGGAAACAGACAACCTGGTGGAAGGAGACAGACAACCTGGTGGAAGGAGACAGACAACCTGGTGGTAGGAAACAGACAACCTGGTGGTAGGAAACAGACAACCTGGTGGTAGGAGACAGACAACCTGGTGGTAGGAAACAGACAACCTGGTGGTAGGAGACAGACAACCTGATGGTAGGAGACAGACAACCTGGTGGTAGGAAACAGACAACCTGGTGGTAGGAGACAGACAACCTGGTGGTAGGAAACAGACACCCTGGTGGTAGGAGACAGACAACCTGATGGTAGGAGACAGACAACCTGGTGGTAGGAAACAGACAACCTGGTGGTAGGAGACAGACAACCTGGTGGTAGGAATCAGACAACGTGGTGGTAGGAGAAAGACAACCTGGTGGTAGGAAACAGACAACCTGGTGGAAGGAGACAGACAACCTGGTGGAAGGAGACAGACAACCTGGTGGTAGGAAACAGACAACCTGGTGGTAGGAAACAGACAACCTGGTGGTAGGAGACAGACAACCTGGTGGTAGGAAACAGACAACCTGGTGGTAGGAGAAAGACAACCTGGTGGTAGGAAACAGACAACCTGGTGGTAGGAGATAGTCAACCTGGTGGTAGGAAACAGACAACCTGGTGGTAGGAAACAGACAACCTGGTGGTAGGAAACAGACAACCTGGTGGTAGGAAACAGACAACCTGGTGGTAGGAGACAGACAACCTGGTGGTAGGAGATAGTCAACCTGGTGGAAGGAAACAGACAACCTGGTGGTAGGAAACAGACAACCTGGTGGTAGGAGATAGTCAACCTGGTGGAAGGAAACAGACAACCTGGTGGTAGGAAACAGACAACCTGGTGGTAGGAATCAGACAACCTGGTGGTAGGAGACAGACAACCTGGTGGTAGGAAACAGACAACCTGGTGGTAGGAAACAGACAACCTGGTGGTAGGAAACAGACAACCTGGTGGTAGGAGACAGACAACCTGGTGGTAGGAAACAGACAACCGGGTGGTAGGAGATAGTCAACCTGGTGGTAGGAAACAGACAACCTGGTGGTAGGAGATAGTCAACCTGGTGGTAGGAAACAGACAACCTGGTGGTAGGAAACAGACAACCTGGTGGTAGGAAACAGACAACCTGGTGGTAGGAAACAGACAACCTGGTGGTAGGAGATAGTCAACCTGGTGGTAAGAGATAGACAACCTGGTGGTAGGAAACAGACAACCTGGTAGTAGGAAACAGACAACCTGGTGGTAGGAAATAGACAACCTGGTGGTAGGAAACAGACAACCTGGTGGTAGGAGATAGTCAACCTGGTGGAAGGAGACAGACAACCTGGTGGTAGGAAACAGACAACCTGGTGGTAGGAAACAGACAACCTGGTGGTAGGAGACAGACAACCTGGTGGTAGGAAACAGACAACCTGGTGGTAGGAGACAGACAACCTGGTGGTAGGAAACAGACAACCTGGTGGTAGGAGACAGACAACCTGGTGGTAGGATACAGACAACCTGGTGGTAGGAGATAGTCAACCTGGTGGTAGGAAACAGACAACCTGGTGGTAGGAAACAGACAACCTGGTGGAAGGAGACAGACAACCTGGTGGTAGGAAACAGACAACCTGGTGGTAGGAAACAGACAACCTGGTGGTAGGAGATAGTCAACCTGGTGGTAGGAAACAGACAACCTGGTGGTAGGAGACAGACAACCTGGTGGTAGGAGATAGTCAACCTGGTGGTAGGAAACAGACAACCTGGTGGTAGGAAACAGACAACCTGGTGGTAGGAAACAGAAAACCTGGTGGAAGGAGACAGACAACCTGGTGGTAGGAAACAGACAACCTGGTGGTAGGAGACAGACAACCTGAAAGTAGGAGATAGTCAACCTGGTGGTAGGAAACAGACAACCTGAAGGTATGTGATAGTCAACCTGGTGGTAGGAAACAGACAACCTGAAGGTATGTGATAGTCAACCTGGTGGTAGGAGACAGACAACCTGAAAGTAGGAGATAGTCAACCTGGTGGTAGGAAACAGACAACCTGAAGGTATGTGATAGTTAACCTGGTGGTAGGAAACAGACAACCTGGTGGTAGGAAACAGACAACCTGGTGGTAGGAAACAGACAACCTGGTGGTAGGAGACAGACAACCTAAAAGTAGGAGACAGACAACCTGAAGGTATGTGATAGTCAACCTGGTGGTAGGAATCAGACAACCTGGTGGTAGGAGACAGACAACCTGGTGGTAGGAGATAGTCAACCTGGTGGTAGGAAACAGACAACCTGGTGGTAGGAAACAGACAACCTGGTGGAAGGAGACAGACAACCTGGTGGTAGGAAACAGACAACCTGGTGGTAGGAGACAGACAACCTGGTGGTAGGAAACAGACAACCTGGTGGTAGGAAACAGACAACCTGGTGGTAGGAAACAGACAACCTGGTGGTAGGAAACAGACAACCTGGTGGAAGGAGACAGACAACCTGGTGGTAGGAAACAGACAACCTGGTGGTAGGAGACAGACAACCTGAAAGTAGGAGATAGTCAACCTGGTGGTAGGAAACAGACAACCTGAAGGTATGTGATAGTCAACCTGGTGGTAGGAAACAGACAACCTGAAGGTATGTGATAGTCAACCTGGTGGTAGGAGACAGACAACCTGAAAGTAGGAGATAGTCAACCTGGTGGTAGGAAACAGACAACCTGGTGGTAGGAAACAGACAACCTGGTGGTAGGAAACAGACAACCTGGTGGTAGGAGACAGACAACCTAAAAGTAGGAGACAGACAACCTGAAGGTATGTGATAGTCAACCTGGTGGTAGGAATCAGACAACCTGGTGGTAGGAGACAGACAACCTGGTGGTAGGAAACAGACAACCTGGTGGTAGGAAACAGACAACCTGGTGGTAGGAGATAGTCAACCTGGTGTAGGAAACAGACAACCTGAGGGTAGGAAACAGACAACCTGAAGGTAGGAAACAGACAACCTGGTGGAAGGAGACAGACAACCTGGTGGTAGGAATCAGACAACGTGGTGGTAGGAGACAGACAACCTGGTGGTAGGAAACAGACAACCTGGTGGAAGGAGACAGACAACCTGGTGGAAGGAGACAGACAACCTGGTGGTAGGAAACAGACAACCTGGTGGTAGGAAACAGACAACCTGGTGGTAGGAGACAGACAACCTGGTGGTAGGAAACAGACAACCTGGTGGTAGGAGACAGACAACCTGATGGTAGGAGACAGACAACCTGGTGGTAGGAAACAGACAACCTGGTGGTAGGAGACAGACAACCTGGTGGTAGGAAACAGACACCCTGGTGGTAGGAGACAGACAACCTGATGGTAGGAGACAGACAACCTGGTGGTAGGAAACAGACAACCTGGTGGTAGGAGACAGACAACCTGGTGGTAGGAATCAGACAACGTGGTGGTAGGAGAAAGACAACCTGGTGGTAGGAAACAGACAACCTGGTGGAAGGAGACAGACAACCTCGTGGAAGGAGACAGACAACCTGGTGGTAGGAAACAGACAACCTGGTGGTAGGAAACAGACAACCTGGTGGTAGGAGACAGACAACCTGGTGGTAGGAAACAGACAACCTGGTGGTAGGAGAAAGACAACCTGGTGGTAGGAAACAGACAACCTGGTGGTAGGAGATAGTCAACCTGGTGGTAGGAAACAGACAACCTGGTGGTAGGAAACAGACAACCTGGTGGTAGGAAACAGACAACCTGGTGGTAGGAAACAGACAACCTGGTGGTAGGAGACAGACAACCTGGTGGTAGGAGATAGTCAACCTGGTGGAAGGAAACAGACAACCTGGTGGTAGGAAACAGACAACCTGGTGGTAGGAGATAGTCAACCTGGTGGAAGGAAACAGACAACCTGGTGGTAGGAAACAGACAACCTGGTGGTAGGAATCAGACAACCTGGTGGTAGGAGACAGACAACCTGGTGGTAGGAAACAGACAACCTGGTGGTAGGAAACAGACAACCTGGTGGTAGGAAACAGACAACCTGGTGGTAGGAGACAGACAACCTGGTGGTAGGAAACAGACAACCGGGCGGTAGGAGATAGTCAACCTGGTGGTAGGAAACAGACAACCTGGTGGTAGGAGATAGTCAACCTGGTGGTAGGAAACAGACAACCTGGTGGTAGGAGATAGTCAACCTGGTTGTAGGAAACAGACAACCTGGTGGTAGGAAACAGACAACCTGGTGGTAGGAGATAGTCAACCTGGTGGTAGGAAACAGACAACCTGAAGGTAGGAAACAGACAACCTGGTGGTAGGAAACAGACAACCTGGTGGTAGGAAACAGACAACCTGGTGGTAGGAGATAGTCAACCTGGTGGTAAGAGATAGACAACCTGGTGGTAGGAAACAGACAACCTGGTAGTAGGAAACAGACAACCTGGTGGTAGGAAATAGACAACCTGGTGGTAGGAAACAGACAAAATGGTGGTAGGAAACAGACAACCTGGTGGAAGGAGACAGACAACCTGGTGGTAGGAAACAGACAACCTGGTGGTAGGAAACAGACAACCTGGTGGTAGGAAACAGACAACCTGGTGGTAGGAGACAGACAACCTGGTGGTAGGAGATAGTCAACCTGGTGGTAGGAAACAGACAACCTGGTGGTAGGAGACAGACAACCTGGTGGTAGGAGACAGACAACCTGGTGGTAGGAGACAGACAACCTGGTGGTAGGAAACAGACAACCTGGTGGTAGGAGACAGACAACCTGGTGGTAGGAAACAGACAACCTGGTGGTAGGAGACAGACAACCTGGTGGTAGGAGACAGACAACCTGGTGGTAGGAGATAGTCAACCTGGTGGTAGGAAACAGACAACCTGGTGGTAGGAAACAGACAACCTGGTGGAAGGAGACAGACAACCTGGTGGTAGGAAACAGACAACCTGGTGGTAGGAAACAGACAACCTGGTGGTAGGAGATAGTCAACCTGGTGGTAGGAGACAGACAACCTGGTGGTAGGAGACAGACAACCTGGTGGTAGGAGATAGTCAACCTGGTGGTAGGAAACAGACAACCTGGTGGTAGGAAACAGACAACCTGGTGGTAGGAAACAGACAACCTGGTGGTAGGAAACAGACAACCTGGTGGTAGGAAACAGACAACCTGGTGGTAGGAAACAGACAACCTGGTGGTAGGAGACAGACAACCTGGTGGTAGGAGACAGACAACCTGGTGGTAGGAGATAGTCAACCTGGTGGTAGGAAACAGACAACCTGGTGGTAGGAAACAGACAACCTGGTGGAAGGAGACAGACAACCTGGTGGTAGGAAACAGACAACCTGGTGGTAGGAGACAGACAACCTGGTGGTAGGAAACAGACAACCTGGTGGTAGGAAACAGACAACCTGGTGGTAGGAAACAGACAACCTGGTGGTAGGAAACAGACAACCTGGTGGAAGGAGACAGACAACCTGGTGGTAGGAAACAGACAACCTGGTGGTAGGAGACAGACAACCTGAAAGTAGGAGATAGTCAACCTGCTGGTAGGAAACAGACAACCTGAAGGTATGTGATAGTCAACCTGGTGGTAGGAAACAGACAACCTGAAGGTATGTGATAGTCAACCTGGTGGTAGGAGACAGACAACCTGAAAGTAGGAGATAGTCAACCTGGTGGTAGGAAACAGACAACCTGAAGGTATGTGATAGTCAACCTGGTGGTAGGAGACAGACAACCTGAAAGTAGGAGATAGTCAACCTGGTGGTAGGAAACAGACAACCTGAAGGTATGTGATAGTTAACCTGGTGGTAGGAAACAGACAACCTGGTGGTAGGAAACAGACAACCTGGTGGTAGGAAACAGACAACCTGGTGGTAGGAAACAGACAACCTGGTGGTAGGAGATAGTCAACCTGGTGGTAGGAAACAGACAACCTGGTGGTAGGAGATAGTCAACCTGGTTGTAGGAAACAGACAACCTGGTGGTAGGAAACAGACAACCTGGTGGTAGGAGATAGTCAACCTGGTGGTAGGAGACAGACAACCTGGTGGTAGGAAACAGACAACCTGGTGGAAGGAAACAGACAACCTGGTGGTAGGAAACAGACAACCTGGTGGTAGGAGATAGTCAACCTGGTGGTAGGAAACAGACAACCTGGTGGTAGGAGATAGTCAACCTGGTGGTAGGAAACAGACAACCTGGTGGTAGGAGATAGTCAACCTGGTGGTAAGAGATAGACAACCTGGTGATAGGAAACAGACAACCTGGTAGTAGGAAACAGACAACCTGGTGGTAGGAAATAGACAACCTGGTGGTAGGAAACAGACAACCTGGTGGTAGGAAACAGACAACCTGGTGGTAGGAGATAGTCAACCTGGTGGTAGGAAACAGACAACCTGAAGGTAGGAAACAGACAACCTGGTGGTAGGAAACAAACAACCTGGTGGTAGGAGATAGTCAACCTGGTGGTAGGAGACAGACAACCTGGTGGTAGGAAACAGACAACCTGGTGGTAGGAGATAGTCAACCTGGTGGTAGGAAACAGACAACCTGGTGGTAGGAAACAGACAACCTGGTGGTAGGAGACAGACAACCTGGTGGTAGGAAACAGACAACCTGGTGGTAGGAGATAGTCAACCTGGTGGTAAGAGATAGACAACCTGGTGATAGGAAACAGACAACCTGGTAGTAGGAAACAGACAACCTGGTGGTAGGAAATAGACAACCTGGTGGTAGGAAACAGACAACCTGGTGGTAGGAAACAGACAACCTGGTGGAAGGAGACAGACAACCTGGTGGTAGGAAACAGACAACCTGGTGGTAGGAAACAGACAACCTGGTGGTAGGAAACAAACAACCTGGTGGTAGGAGACAGACAACCTGGTGGTAGGAGATAGTCAACCTGGTGGTAGGAAACAGACAACCTGGTGGTAGGAGACAGACAACCTGGTGGTAGGAGACAGACAACCTGGTGGTAGGAGACAGACAACCTGGTGGTAGGAAACAGACAACCTGGTGGTAGGAGACAGACAACCTGGTGGTAGGAAACAGACAACCTGGTGGTAGGAGACAGACAACCTGGTGGTAGGAGACAGACAACCTGGTGGTAGGAGATAGTCAACCTGGTGGTAGGAAACAGACAACCTGGTGGTAGGAAACAGACAACCTGGTGGAAGGAGACAGACAACCTGGTGGTAGGAAACAGACAACCTGGTGGTAGGAAACAGACAACCTGGTGGTAGGAGATAGTCAACCTGGTGGTAGGAGACAGACAACCTGGTGGTAGGAGACAGACAACCTGGTGGTAGGAGATAGTCAACCTGGTGGTAGGAAACAGACAACCTGGTGGTAGGAAACAGACAACCTGGTGGTAGGAAACAGACAACCTGGTGGTAGGATACAGACAACCTGGTGGTAGGAGACAGACAACCTGGTGGTAGGAGACAGACAACCTGGTGGTAGGAGATAGTCAACCTGGTGGTAGGAAACAGACAACCTGGTGGTAGGAGATAGTCAACCTGGTGGTAGGAGACAGACAACCTGGTGGTAGGAGATAGTCAACCTGGTGGTAGGAGACAGACAACCTGGTGGTAGGAGACAGACAACCTGGTGGTAGGAGATAGTCAACCTGGTGGTAGGAAACAGACAACCTGGTGGTAGGAAACAGACAACCTGGTGGTAGGAAACAGACAACCTGGTGGTAGGAGACAGACAACCTGGTGGTAGGAGACAGACAACCTGGTGGTAGGAGATAGTCAACCTGGTGGTAGGAAACAGACAACCTGGTGGTAGGAAACAGACAACCTGGTGGAAGGAGACAGACAACCTGGTGGTAGGAAACAGACAACCTGATGGTAGGAGACAGACAACCTGGTGGTAGGAAACAGACAACCTGGTGGTAGGAAACAGACAACCTGGTGGTAGGAAACAGACAACCTGGTGGTAGGAAACAGACAACCTGGTGGAAGGAGACAGACAACCTGGTGGTAGGAAACAGACAACCTGGTGGTAGGAGATAGTCAACCTGGTGGTAGGAAACAGACAACCTGGTGGTAGGAAACAGACAACCTGGTGGAAGGAGACAGACAACCTGGTGGTAGGAAACAGACAACCTGGTGGTAGGAGACAGACAACCTGAAAGTAGGAGATAGTCAACCTGGTGGTAGGAAACAGACAACCTGAAGGTATGTGATAGTCAACCTGGTGGTAGGAAACAGACAACCTGAAGGTATGTTATAGTCAACCTGGTGGTAGGAGACAGACAACCTGAAAGTAGGAGATAGTCAACCTGGTGGTAGGAAACAGACAACCTGAAGGTATGTGATAGTCAACCTGGTGGTAGGAGACAGACAACCTGAAAGTAGGAGATAGTCAACCTGGTGGTAGGAAACAGACAACCTGAAGGTATGTGATAGTCAACCTGGTGGTAGGAAACAGACAACCTGGTGGTAGGAAACAGACAACCTGGTGGTAGGAAACAGACAACCTGGTGGTAGGAAACAGACAACCTGGTGGTAGGAGATAGTCAACCTGGTGGTAGGAAACAGACAACCTGGTGGTAGGAGATAGTCAACCTGGTTGTAGGAAACAGACAACCTGGTGGTAGGAAACAGACAACCTGGTGGTAGGAGATAGTCAACCTGGTGGTAGGAGACAGACAACCTGGTGGTAGAAAACAGACAACCTGGTGGAAGGAAACAGACAACCTGGTGGTAGGAAACAGACAACCTGGTGGTAGGAGATAGTCAACCTGGTGGTAGGAAACAGACAACCTGGTGGTAGGAGATAGTCAACCTGGTGGTAGGAAACAGACAACCTGGTGGTATGAGATAGTCAACCTGGTGGAAGGAAACAGACAACCTGGTGGTAGGAAACAGACAACCTGGTGGTAGGAGATAGTCAACCTGGTGGTAGGAAACAGACAACCTGAAGGTAGGAAACAGACAACCTGGTGGTAGGAAACAAACAACCTGGTGGTAGGAGATAGTCAACCTGGTGGTAGGAGACAGACAACCTGGTGGTAGGAAACAGACAACCTGGTGGTAGGAGATAGTCAACCTGGTGGTAGGAAACAGACAACCTGGTGGTAGGAAACAGACAACCTGGTGGTAGGAGACAGACAACCTGGTGGTAGGAAACAGACAACCTGGTGGTAGGAAACAGACAACCTGGTGGAAGGAGACAGACAACCTGGTGGTAGGAAACAGACAACCTGGTGGTAGGAGACAGACAACCTGAAAGTAGGAGATAGTCAACCTGGTGGTAGGAAACAGACAACCTGAAGGTATGTGATAGTCAACCTGGTGGTAGGAAACAGACAACCTGAAGGTATGTTATAGTCAACCTGGTGGTAGGAGACAGACAACCTGAAAGTAGGAGATAGTCAACCTGGTGGTAGGAAACAGACAACCTGAAGGTATGTGATAGTCAACCTGGTGGTAGGAGACAGACAACCTGGTGGTAGGAGATAGTCAACCTGGTGGTAGGAGACAGACAACCTGGTGGTAGAAAACAGACAACCTGGTGGAAGGAAACAGACAACCTGGTGGTAGGAGATAGTCAACCTGGTGGTAGGAGACAGACAACCTGGTGGTAGAAAACAGACAACCTGGTGGAAGGAAACAGACAACCTGGTGGTAGGAAACAGACAACCTGGTGGTAGGAGATAGTCAACCTGGTGGTAGGAAACAGACAACCTGGTGGTAGGAGATAGTCAACCTGGTGGTAGGAAACAGACAACCTGGTGGTATGAGATAGTCAACCTGGTGGAAGGAAACAGACAACCTGGTGGTAGGAAACAGACAACCTGGTGGTAGGAGATAGTCAACCTGGTGGTAGGAAACAGACAACCTGAAGGTAGGAAACAGACAACCTGGTGGTAGGAAACAAACAACCTGGTGGTAGGAGATAGTCAACCTGGTGGTAGGAGACAGACAACCTGGTGGTAGGAAACAGACAACCTGGTGGTAGGAGATAGTCAACCTGGTGGTAGGAAACAGACAACCTGGTGGTAGGAAACAGACAACCTGGTGGTAGGAGACAGACAACCTGGTGGTAGGAAACAGACAACCTGGTGGTAGGAGATAGTCAACCTGGTGGTAGGAAACAGACAACCTGGTGGTAGGAGATAGTCAACCTGGTGGTAGGAGACAGACAACCTGAAGGTAGGAAACAGACAACCTGAAGGTAGGAAACAGACAACCTGAAGGTAGGAAACAGACAACCTGAAGGTAGGAAACAGACAACCGGGTGGTAGGAAACAGACAACCGGCTGGTAGGAAATAGTCAACCTGGTGGTAGGAAACAGACAACCTGGTGGTAGGAGATAGTCAACCTGGTGGTAGGAGATGTATTGTGGTGGTGTGTATTGGGACTAGAGTGGGTCATTGAAGTGTTAGACAGCCAGAGAGCTCTTATAGGATCGAGGAACAGTTGGTGGTGTGTAGGGGGATAGAATGGACAGGCACAGGGAGGATACACAGCTCAAACATTGAGATATGTACCCCTACTGGAGAGTGAAGGCAAGGCAGGGAATGTTAGTCAGAGATAGAGTACCAAACATAGAAATAGAATCCATTGGATGTTACTACACCCCACCCGTGGAACGACAGATACTAAATGGGAATCTTTGATTCTCTGTTTACCTTTAAAAAGGAAGAGAAGGGTTGGTATGTCACTAGAATCAGAAGAGAAGGGTTGGTCTGTCACTAGAATCAGAAGAGAAGGGTTGGTCTGTCACTAGAATCAGAAGAGAAGGTTTGGTCTGTCACTAGAATCAGAAGAGAAGGGCTGGTCTGTCACTAGAATCAGAAGAGAAGGGCTGGTCTGTCACTAGAATCAGAAGAGAAGGGTTGGTCTGTCACTAGAATCAGAAGAGAAGGATTGGTATATCACTAGAATCAGTAGGGTTAGTATGTTACTAGAATCAGAAGGGTTGGTCTGTCACTAGAATCAGAAGGGTTGGTCTGTCACAAGAATCAGAAGAGAAGGGTTGGTCTGTCACTAGAATCAGAAGGGTTGGTCTATCACTAGAATCAAAAGAGAAGGATTGGTAAGTCACTAGAATCAGAAGGGTTGGTAACTCACTAGAATGAGATGAGAATAGTTGGTATGTCACTAGAATCAGAAGGGTTGGTCTGTCTCTAGAATCAGAAGAGGAGGGTTGGTCTGTCACTAGAATTGGAAGAGAATGGCTGGTATGTCACTAGAATCAGAAGAGAAGGTTTGGTCTGTCACTGGAATCAGAAGAGAAGGGTTGGTCTGTCACTAGAATTGGAAGAGAAGGGTTGGTATGTCACTAGAATCAGAAAATAAGGGTTGGTCTGTCACTAGAATTAGAAAGATTGCTATGTCACTAGAATCAAAAGGGTTGGTATGTCACCAGAATCCGAAGGGTCTGTATGTCACTAGAATCAGAATGGTTGGTGTTTCACTAGAATCAGAAGGGTTGGTTTGCCACTAGAATCAGAAGGGTTGGTCTGTCACTAGAATCGTAAAATAAGTGTTGATATGTCACTAGAATCAGAAGGGTTGGTCTGTCACTATAATCAGAAGAGAAGGGTTGGTATGTTACTAGAATCAGAAGGGTTGGTTTGTCACTAGAATCAGAAGGGTTGGTCTGTCACTAGAATCAGAAGAGAAGGGTTGGTATGTCACTAGATTCAGGAGGGTTGGTCTGTCACTAGGATCAGAAGGGTTGGTAAGTCACTAGAATCAGATGAGAAGAGTTCGTATGTCATTAGAATCGTAAGGTTTGGTTTGTCTCCAGAATGAGATGAGAAGAGTCGGTCTGTCGCTAGAATCAGAAGGGTTGGTATGTCGTTAGAATCAGAAAGGTTGGTATGTCACTAGAATCAGAAGAGTTGGTGTGTCTCTAGAATCAGAAAAGATGGGTTGGTCTGTCTCTAGAATCAGAAGAGAGGGGTTGGCATGCCATTAGAATCAGAAGGGTTGGTCTGTCACTTGAATCAGAAGAGAAGGCTTGGTATGTCAATAGAATCAGAAGGGTTGGTCTGTCACTAGAATCAAAAGAGAAGGGTTGGTATGTCAATAGAATCAGAAGGGTTGGTCTGTCACTAGAATCAGAAGAGAAGGGTTGGTATGTCACTTGAATCAGAAAGATTGGAATGTCTCTAGAATCAGAAGGGTTGGTCTGTAACTAGAATCAGAAGAAATGGGACGGTCTTTCACAAGAATTAGAAGAGAATGGTTGGTCTATCACTAGAATCAAAAGAGAAGGTTGGGCCTCCCGAGTGAAGCAGTGGTCCAAGGCACTGCATCCCAGTGATGCGGCGTCACTACAGCCTGGAGTTCGAATCATAATTGGCTCAGCTTTGTCCTAGTTTGGGGAGGGTCTGGTCGGGGTGTGCTTTACTTGGCTCATCGCACTCTAGCGACTCCTTGTGGTGGGCCTGGTGCCAGCAGGCTGACTTCGGTCATCAGTTGAACTGTGTTTTTCTTCCGACACATTGGTGCAGCTGGCTTCTGGGTTAAGCTAGCGGATGTTAAGAAGCGCGGCTTGACGGGTCATGACTCGACGTTCGCCTCTCCCAAGCCAGTTGCGGAGTTGCAGTGATGAGACAAAATCATAATAATGAAATTGGGGAGAAAAAGGTGGTTAAAAGAACATTGCCCAAGCATGTGTTAAGAAATCTTACGTTTTAGACCAAAATCATAAAAATGCAGGTAAGAACCCAAATCTGATTTCCTTTATATTTCCAATCTTTTTTTTCTGACTGTCCACACATAGTTTTACATGTGACCTGTATCAGATTGATGTAGCATCTGAAGGAGCACACAAATGCAATGCTAATTTCCCATCTCTGTTTCTTTACATTTTGGGGTGGATGTCATGGTAACAGCTCATGTGCAATGAAACTCCTTATATTCCCAAATATTTAGCAAAAGATTTGATCTAATTGGTCGAAAGACCAATTAATCGGGTTAAATCTCTGAATTGGGCTGCTTGTGTAAATGCAGCCACATGGAAGCGGTATAAATTGGAAGTTATAAGATCAGATTCAATGTGTTTTTTTTGTTGTTGTTGCTGAAAAAATCAGATGGGTAACAGATATGCACATAATTGATGAAAGATCTGAATTGGGCTGCCTGTGTAAATGCAGCCTAACTGAGGCACTGCTGGTTAAATCTCCCAAGTTTATTTCTCCCCTCAGACTAAATGAAACCGGTACTTTTACTTCTAGTAGTTTAGACCACATGATGTTATGGGCTCGATTCAATCCGTATATCACCGAAGTTCAGCGCGTTCGCTGAGACTGCATTCACAGTTAAAGACCCAGTGCAGTCAAAAACATGATTATTCTGTGTTTTATAAACATTACCACACTGAGGTTGGAATTATACTGTGAAATTGTGAAAATTATGATCATGCCTTTTTATTGTAAGAGCTGTTTGAAAAGATCGCCTGAATTCATTTCATCCTGTTTTCGAGGGATGGAGTTTAGGTCACCAGTGATAAATGAGGTAATAGACCAATAAGGAGAGTTCCAAACCTCTCTGCCAATAACAGCTACCCCTCCCCATTCAGACCACTCCCAGACAGACAGTCCTGGAAAAATGTCTTTGCCAAGAAGCTTATTCTTTTTTTTTACATTCACGGTAAGGTACTTATTAATTGTTACCCAGAAATAATTTGATATTGACATAAAAATGGCTGCAATGGACCTTTTCACCCTGGATATGTCGGCTCAATAGGAAATTACCTTTACATTTCAATTGCGAGATAGAACTGAACTTCGGCGATGGATTGAGTTGAGCACCAGGCTTGTGAACTTACCTAAACAAACGCCTAAGACGATTGAGGTTTAGTAGTAAGATACCTCAGCATGAATTCTACTCAAACACTGCCATCTTGTGGACTCTCACTACAACCACATTCCCCCTCTGTCTTCCTGACACATTGTTGGGGCCCGGGGGTGGTAAACATTCATATTTTATCATGGCCTATTCCTTTTGGATTTTCTTATTTGACATGAAAGGTGGTGGTTCTGTGATTGATTGTATTTTATTTTCATTAGGATCCCCCATTAGCTGATGCCATGAAGCTGACACTCAAAGAGTTGATCTCTAAAAGGAATGAATATAGGGAGAACTGCACCAGGACTTTAGCAGAAAGCATCTTCTCAGGAACTGGTGAGCAGTTTGTTTTTGGCCCTGGCCACTTGCATGTATCATCGTAGCATGTTTCTGCCACAATGTGTATTGTAATTGTACTGCAGCCAGACTGTCAGTGCTGCAATTAATCTGTATGGAAATGTATTTTGAGATAAGCAGTAGCACTTTATTATTCATGTACTTTTCTGTTTGCCTCTTGCTCTGTCCTTGTTTGTCCTTTCAGGAACCTACTGTAACGGGACGGTTGACCTATTTGTGTGTTGGCCCCACTCAGCTCCTGGTAACGTGTCAGTGCCCTGCCCTTCTTACCTCCCCTGGGTCACAGAGGGTGAGACTCCAGGCGTCGTATCACACACGTTCCATATCCATTATGTCACGTGATGGCACAACATGACATAATGACATTTCTACCTAAGTAGAAAGTTAAACGTATCTTCCAACACGGTTAGCTCGTGAGCACATCTCTCCATAACCAATCTATTGGTTCCTCTTCTCTTCCTGACCCAGATGACTCCAGGAGTGTGTACAGGCAGTGTCTGTCCAATGGGAGCTGGCGACTCCAGGAGAATTCTTCGGAAGCCTGGCGGGACCAGAGAGAATGTGATGAGAAACATTTCTTTGAAGCCGAGGTGAGGGCAAAGGCTGTGAGGAAACTTTTTGGAAAAGGCCTTGTAACTGAATTGTCAAACATAAATCATATCCCAGATAAAAATCTGAATGTTCCATCGAGGTCAAAGGTCACCTCTTTTACTTTTGTTTGTCTGTGTTTTCCAGGAGGATGAGGTGTTTCGCCAAGCAGCACTGAGGGTTATCTCCATCGTCGGCTACGCTCTGTCCCTCTTCTCCCTCTCTCTGGCCACTCTCCTCATGGGCATTCTCAGGTCAGCGTCAAGGGGTCAGCGTCAAGGGTTCAACGTCAACAGCTTAGGCACATGTTGATGATGATTATGATGAATTCTACTATGGTTGGGTGATGACATGATTGAAAATTAATGACATTCTCCTTAGTCACGGCATCGAATCAAACCCTCTAGTCACTGTTCAATGTCCGTATATAATATGTAATGGATATCAGGGGAGGTAGAATAACAAGAGTACAGATGTTGTCGATCACTATAAATGACATTATAACAACTACATTGGATTGCCTATGTACTGGGCACTTATCTTAATCACATAATAACAAAATCAACTTCCATGCTAAATAGTCAGTGGTGGTTTTGAGTCAATGCCAACCTCTGTCTCTTCCAGGAAGCTCCACTGTACGAGGAACTACATCCACATGAATCTGTTTGTGTCCTTCATGATGAGAGCCATAGCCGTTTTCATAAAGGAGATCGTTTTACATGTCATGTACACCAAGCTACCCATTGACGACCCAGGGTGGAACTCATACTCCAACTCAGTGGTATTCATCTCCTGCATAGAATTTAATTAGAAATGACCTTCAGAATATTTATTTCTTATGATATATGCTCAACATGTCTAGAAAAAAATGACTTTCTTCTGAAACTCGTCAGTCTATTCTTGTTCTGAGAAATGAAGGCTATTCCATACGAGAAATTGCCAAGAAACTGAAGATCTCGTACAACGATGTGTACTACTCTCTTCACAGAACAGCCCAAACTGGCTCTAATCAGAATAGAAAGAGGAGTGGGAGGCCCTGGTGCACAATTGAGCAAGAGGACAAGTACATTAGAGTGTCTAGTTTGAGAAACAGATGCCTCACAAGTCCTCAACTGGCAGCTTCATTAAATAGTACCCACAAAACACCAGTCTCAACGTCCACATTGAAGAAAGTCTTTGTTTCTGGCCATTTTGAGCCTGTAATCAAACCCACAAATGCTGATGCTCCAGATACTCAACCATTCTACAGAAGGACAGTTTTATTGCTTCTTTAAACAGGACAACAGTTTTCAGCTGTGCTAACATAATTGCAAAATGGTTTTCTAATGATCAACTAGCCTTTTAAAATGACAAACTTGGATTAGCTAACACAACATGCCATTGGAACACAGGAGTGATGTTTGCAGATAATGGGCCTCTGTACGCCTGTAGATATTCCATAAAAAAATCTGCATTTTCCAGCTACAATAGTCATTTACAACATTAACATTGTCTACACTGTATTTCTGCAGTGTAATGTATATTTTACAAGGCAGTGTAAAGTATAAAGTTAAGGCAGTGTAATGTATATATTTAACAAGGCAGTGTAATGTATATATTTAACAAGGCAGTGTAATGTATATATTTAACAAGGAAGTGTCATTTCTAATATTGAATAGTCTCTCCTCTTCCTGTAGATAGCGGTGGTATGTAAGGCCTCCCGGATGTCCATGGAGTATTTTGTAGCCTGTAACTACTTCTGGCTCCTGGTGGAAGCCATCTTCCTCCACACTCTCCTCTTCACCGCCGTCCTCACCAAGAGACGGCTGCTCAAGAGATACATGCTCATTGGCTGGGGTAAGGTTCTAATGTTTCAAAGACATGTTCATTGGCTAGCTTAAGGCTCTAATGAAGATAGATGCACAACTACGGTAACACAATACTCTTTGTTCTTCCTAAAGGTACTCCATTCGTGTTTGTGGTGCCATGGACAGTTACCAAGGTTTTATTTGAAAATGAAGGGTAAGTATTTTTGGAGTATTTCCTCTCATTTCAACACTTCTGATCATATTTCTGTCTTTTCGCATAAAGTAATCAATCAGTAGTGATCTGTGTAATTACCCAATGTGTCTATGCTATAAACTGATACTCTAGGCCTAAATCTGGTTTGAATATCTTCTGTCCTAAGGTGCTGGGCCAATAAGGATAGATGGATCTGGTGGATAATAAGAGGTCCGATCTCTTTATCTGTGTTGGTGAGTAGCAATCAACCAGGGCCGTGCACGGACCTTGGAGAGAAAGGTGCTCTTAGTGAAAAAAAGCCCTCCCCCCCCAAAAAAAACTGTTGACTTAATTTTCTTACATTCAAAGCTAATTAAGCCAAATTAGTGTGTATATATACAGTACCAGTCAAAAGTTTGGACACAGCTACTCATGCAAGGGTTTTTCTTTATTTGTACTATTTTCTACATTGTAGAATAATAGTGAAGATATCAAAACTATGAAATAACACATATGGAATCATGTAGTAACGAAAACAGTGTTAAACAAATCAAAATATATTTTAGATTTTAGATTCTTCAAAGTAGCCACCCTTTGCCTTGTTGACAGCTTGGCACAATCTTGGCATTCTCTCATCCAGCTTCACCTGGAATGCTTTTCCAACAGTCTAGAAGGAGTTCCCACATATGCTGAGCACTTGTCGACTGCTTTTCCTTCACTCTGCAGTCCAACTCATCCCAAACCATCTCAATTGGGTTGAGGTTGGGTGATTGTGGAGGCCAGGTCATCACTCTGCTTCTTGGTCAAATAGTCCTTACTTAGCCTGGAGGAGTGTTGGGTTATTGTCCTGTTGAAAAACAAATGATAGTCCCACTAAGCGCAAACCAGATGGGACGGCATATCGCTGGAGAATTCTGTGGTAGACATGCTGGTTAAGTGTGCTTTGAATTCTACATAAATCACTGACAGTGTCACCAGCAAAGCACCCCCACACCATCACACCTCCTCTTCCATGCTTCACGGTGGGAACCACACATGCGGAGATCATCCGTTCACCTACTCTGCGTCTCACAAAGACACGGCGGTTGGAACCAAAAATCTCATATTTGGACTCTTCAGACCAAAGGACAGATTTCCACCGGTCTAATGTCCATTGCGCATGTTTCTTGGCCCAAACAAATCTCTTCTTCTTATTGGTGTCCTTTAGTAATGGTTTCTTTGCAGCAATTTGACCATGATGATTCATGCAGTCTCCTCTGAACAGTTGATGTTGAGATTGGTCTGCTCCAATCTAAAATGCAGTTAATTGATGATTTCTGAGGCCGGTAACTCAAATGAACTTATCCTCTGCAGCAAAGTCAACTCTGGGTCTTCCTTTCCTGTGGCCGTCCTGATGAGAGACAGTTTCATCATTGGGCTTGATGGTTTTTGCAACTGCACTTGAAAAGTTCTTGAAATGTTCCGCATTGACTGACCTTCATGTCTTAAAGTAATGATGGACTGTCGATTCTCTTTGCTTATTTGTGTCACACCCTGATCTGTTTCACCTGTCTTGTGCTTGTCTCCAACCCCCACCAGGTGACTCCTATTTTTCCCCTGTGTATTTATACCTGTGTTTTCTGTTTGTCTCTTGCCAGTTTTTCTTGTTATGTCAAGTCTTACCAGCATTTTGCCCATTTCTCCTGTTCTCAAGTTTTGTTTTGTAGTATTCCCTGGGTCATATCCTGAGTCGTGGTAGTACAAACTGGTCATGACTGAACCAGCAGACTCGGACCATCTCTGCAACACTGTCTCTTCACAAGGAGCCCCCATTGGAAGACATGAAGAGTTACTACATAATCTTATGGAAGGATTCCATACCTTGGCGGAACACCATGATCATGCCATCGGTGCATTGTTGGAACAATTCTGCAGACTATCTATTAGGCAGGAAGCAACAACGAAAGCCTCCCAGACTCTCAGTAACCCCGCTACTAGCGATGCTTCTTCCCAGCCTACCCCGGGTTCCCGAGAACCACGCTTACCTCCTCTGAAGCGCAACACTGTTGATGCTGGAATCTAAAGTGTGTTTCTCTCCCAGTGCTCCTTCATTTTTGAGCTACAGCCCTGTTCGTTTCTGTTGGACGATTCTAAGATAGCGTATCTTGTAATGCTGATGTCCAGGAGGGCACTCGCTTGGGCTACAGCGATGTGTGAGCTGTGGTTCACACAGCTCAGGTGGTTTTTGTCCTTGATGATCACCCATAGGCCTTTCTTTTCTGAAAAATCCCATTGCAAGCAAGCTTATAGCCTTCTGCTCCAAGAGAGAGCAAAGAGGGGCGGGCTATCAGCTGATAACGAATGTAGATTATGTAAATCAGATTGTTTCAACAGGATATCTAACTAACTAGTCTTTACCTGTGATTGGAGTTTATCCTGCTGCTGACATCTGCGTCTTAGGCCTACTAACAAATTAAAGCCTTCCATGTTTCTGACCGTGAGATGACCCATGCAACTCCAAAGGGATCCGCTTCGACACTACTGTTTGGCGCCGGTAGCTTCTCCAGGACGAGTGCAGTGCGTGTGCTCGTCTATGGGCAGGGGAAGGGGACTGATACCTAAGAATGTGACACAATGATAAATCATCCATCAAACCATATAGACTGACACACTGGGGGAATCAGTTCTCCTGAGCGTTCCAGTGATTTCTCACTGATTTCACACTGATTTTGGGATGTCTGTAAGATCAGTAGTCAGTAGAGACCAAGTGACATAGACTTCAGCCAGAACAGTGGTTGTCATATGTGGTCACAAGCATATCTATAGGGCAGAATGGTTAGGGTGCACTGATGACAATAAGATGGGGATTCTGTTCTTAAAGACACCGTTTTGACACACCAGACTAAAAACCCATGTCTTACTGTTTTACAGAAAAAAAACGTTTGATTGATTTGTGTTGCAGGTCATTTTCTACATATTCATCAAAATACTAATGTTGCTGCTCTCTAAGTTAAAAGCAGACCAAGTGAGATTCACAGACTACAGATACAGGTACTGTTGCTCAAAAGGGTGACTGATCTGTTACATGAGTAAAAACCCTAGTACTGTCTGAATGCCATAACGCCTTTCCTTTCCTCTAAGCTTGGCCAGGGCTACACTAGTCCTGATCCCTTTACTGGGAATCCACGAGGTGGTTTTCACTCTCCTGATTGACGAGTGTGTGGAGGGAAACACCCGCTATGCCAGGAACGTCATCAACCTCACCCTCAGCTCCTTCCAGGTGAGAGCTGAGAACAATGGCCGCATGTCACAACAAGAACATAACAATGTTTTATTATGTTTCCATTGATTTGTGTTCCTGTTGAGGATAGAAAAGAAAACACCCAGATCCCATTGAGAACAATATTTCAGTGTGAGAAATTAGTCCTGATAAAAATGCAATGGAAAATGAGCCAGTAGAGTAATGCCAATCATTGTCATACCTCTCTCTCAGGGACTCTTGGTTTCTGTGCTGTACTGCTTCGCCAATGGAGAGGTAGCTATCCACAAACTATCAGTTAAATGTACTGTAGTCTTAAGTGTTAGGCTAACAAATCATAATGGGAAATAATAAATAGATATAACACCAACATAAATCTGTTATCTCCAGTTCCAGGCGGAGCTGAAGAAGCACTGGCAGCTCTTCCGGTTCACTAACCACTTCCAGGTCACGCCCTGTATTGACTACCGGGACGCGCCCCTCAAACACCTGTGGAAGTGCTCCAGAGGCCGACGCTCCCATCAGAGAAAATCATATGAGGAGGAGGGTGGGCCTGCCACACACTCACACCTGCTGCAGGTGGCCTGGCAGGGGGACGGAGGAGGGGCAGTGGCAGGGTGGAGAGGAAGGGGGAGAGAAATGGGAGGATTGGAGTTCCACACCAGGAAGAGTCTGTCAGGTAGTGACGGAGAGATGACGCTGGGAGAGACCATGGAGGAGATGCTGGAGGAGAGCGAATTCTGACCTCCATCTTGTGGACCCTCCTTTTCTCTCCAGACTGATATGAACTGTTACGGGGTCTCGTCTCCTTATAGATGGAGTCATTCCTATATGATTCAAGTCCTTTGACAGACAACGGTCACTTCTTGCGTATAATAATGATGTTGTATCTTTGTACAGATTCTTTGTACATATTCTTTGTATGGTACCTTGTGTATCATTGTGTATGTGAGCAAAGTTCCATGATTTTAATACTAAATCATAAAACACACACAGTACCAGTCAAAAGTTTGGACACAGCTACTCATTCAAGGGTGTTTCTTTATTTTTACTATTTTCTACACTGTATAATAAAAATGAAGACATCAAAACTATGAAATAACACATATGAAATCATGTAGTAACCCCAAAAGTGTTAAACAAATCAAAATATATTTTAGATGTTCAATTCTTCAAAGTAGCCACCCTTTGCCTTGATGAAAGCTTTGCACACTCTTGGCATTCTCTTAACCAGCTTCACCTGGAATGCTTTTCCAACAGTCTTGAAGGAGTTCGCACATAGGTGACCGACCGCCTTGATTCGGTCTTATGTGGCAATATTTGAAATTGTGTTTTTTACATATGATTAAAGCAGAGACACAGAGATACAAAATTGTATTTCATACACTGCATTTGAGGAACAAAGGGAAAGTAATTCTGCTTTGAAAGTTGACAAAGTTATAACCTCACTTTTGAGAAAATGGCCTTTGAATGTTTTTTTTCCGACTGGAGAGCTCCTCTTTCTCTACCCCCATTCAGCATCGTTCACACCCTCTTAAGCTTTAGCCCCCACCCAAACTCTGACCATTTTACTTGCCCTAGCAGAGCTGGTTAGGCTGTTTTTATGTTATCCAGAGTGTTGGTAACTGTAACTGTACTGCTGGCAACAATTTAATTATGTTTATTTACCGACGTTTCCTGACACTGGCCATATTGAACGGGTGCTGAGCGTTCTTAAATTCATCAGTTATTCTGCGCTCTGGCACACTCAGACGAGAGTGCTCTGGAATCGGAGTAGATGGCCAGACTGAATTTACGAACGCACCCAAAATGGTTACTTGTATAGTTTAGTCTTTTGTTAAGACATGTAGCTAGCTAGCTACATGTCTTAACAAAAGACCCCACTCAATGTTTAGCTAGCTAGCTAATCCCAACTATTGATGTTACCACCCTGCATGAATCTGCTGGTAGCTAACCAACCAAGTTCAATGTTAGCTAGCTAACATTAGGCTATAACTAGCCAAGCAAATGGCTCTAAGATACGAATAATAAGATCATATACGTAACTTTGGCTAGCAAGCCAGCCAGTTAACGTTAGCTAGCTAACAGCACACTTTAACTTCAAATGAAACCACTTCCTTTCAAAATTAGAAACATATAATATCTGAAAATGTAGCTAGCTAGACTATCTTACCCGTCATCATAGATGGACGTGACTACTGTCACGGATACCATGGGTGCCCTTATTATGAATATGTATTCTTGAGACAGGTGTTTTTTCTCCATGTCCTTAGCTATCATACTCGAATTCCACTGATTTCAAAACTCGGTCCTCCAGAAAGTGGACAACAACACTTGCAGTTTTACTACGCGATACATAAAAAAAAGCTGCATTAGACAGGATTACCTACACATACTGACCAGCTCAAATAGACAGAAGCGTGCTATATGTCAAACCAATCCAAACTCATCTCTCGGCATGTCCAGCCCACTCATTATGTCAGCCAATCATTGCTAGCGGGAAGGTTGCTGCTTTTTTCTGTGGCTAAACCAACCAGGCTCCTAATTTAACAATTTTATGCGTATTTACAGATGGCATACAAGTTTGTTTTTAAGGCACATGAAAGTTCACTGTTCGAGGAGACATTTCTGCCTTGATAAAAAAATAAGTTTACGTTCAAACGGCTCTCCTGTGAAGTAGTGACCCTATTTTCCTGAAATGAGTCACATATGCTGAGCACTTGTTGACTGCTTTTACTTCACTCTGCGGTCCAACTCATCCCAAACCATCTCCACTGGGTTGAGGTCAGGGGATTGTGAAGGCCAGGTCATCTGATGCAGCAGTCCATCACTCTCCTTCTTGGTCAAATACCCCTTGCACAGCCTGGAGGTGTGCTGGGTTATTGTCCTGTTGAAAAACAAATGATAGTCCCACTAAGGGCAAACCAGATTGGATGGCATATCGATGCAGAATGTGGTAGCCATGCTGCTTTTGTGCTTTGAATTCTAAATAAATCAGTGACAGTGTCACCAGCTACACCCTCACCATCACACCACCACCTCCATGCTTCACGGTGGGAACCACACATTCGGAAATCATCCATTCAACCACTCTGCGTCTCACAAAGACACACATAAGAATGTCATCTGATGAAGTTGTTTCTTGGTTAGTTTGGTTGGTTCTTGGTTAGTTAGGTTGGCTTTGTGCATGCTACCTGTGCTGTGAAAAATGTCTGTCCTTTTTTGTATTTGGTGGTGAGCTAACATAAATATATGTGGTGTTTTCGCTGTAAAACATTTTAAAAATCGGACATGTTGACTGGATTCACAAGATGTGTATCTTTCATTTGCTGTATTGGACTTGTTAATGTGTGAAAGTTAAATATTTGTCAAAAATATTTTTTTAATTTCGCACTCTGCCTTTTCAGTGGAATGTGGGAGGAGTTCCGCTAGCGGAACCCAGGTGCCAGACAGGTTAATGGTGGTTTCTTTGCAGCAATTCGACCACAAAGGCCTGATTCACGCAGTCTCCTCTGAACAGTTGATGTTGAGATGTGTCTGTTATTTGAACTCTGTGAAGCATTTATTTGGGGTGAAATGTCTGAGGCTGGTAATTCTAATGAACTTATCCTCTGCAGCAGAGATAACTCTGGGTCTTCCTTTCCTGTGTCGGTACTCATGAGAGCCAGTTTCATCATAGCGCTTGATGGATTTTGCGACTGCACTTGAAGACACTTTCAAAGTTCTTAAAATGTTCCCGATTGACTGACCTTCATGTCTTAAAGTAATGATGGACTGTCATTTCTCTTTGCTTATTTGAGCGGTTCTTTCCATAATATGGACTTGGTCTTTTACCAAATAGGGCTATCTCCTGTATATCAACCCTACTATGTCACAACACAACTGATTGCCTCAAACGCATTAAAAATGAAGGAAATTCCAGAAATCAAGTTTTAACAAGGCACACCTGTTAATATAAATGCATTCCAGGTGACTACCTCATGAAGCTGGTTGAGAGAATGCCAAGAATGTGCAAAGCTCTCATCAAGGCAAAGGGTGGCTACATTGAAGAATCTGAAATATAAAATATATTTAGGTTTGTTTAAAACTTTTTTGCTTACTAAATGATTCCATATGTGTTATTCTATAGTTTTGATGTCTTCACTATTATTATACAATGTTGAAAATAGTACAAAAATAAAAAAGTTGAATGAGTAGGTGAGTCCAAACGTTTGACTGGTGCTGTATTTATGTACATTTTATCAGAAAAACAATTAAATGACTCAAATGAAACTTTATCACATAAAGGTACTAACGGCAGATATATAAACATAATTTAATACACTCAAAACAGTAAAGCATTGACAGGTAAGTGTTGGTATTGAACATACTAATATTGGTCTTTGACAAAGTACAGTGTGAAGGATATATATTACAGTAATGTGCATGATGTGGGTATTATCATGTATTTGTCATATCTAAAATGTATCCTTAAAGGAATATATACATTCAAATGAATTTTGTATTACATTTTGTGTTTGAAACAAATCTCTGCTACTGATTACTAAATAATAAAAATGTATATACGGTAAACAAAAGAGACCACATTGTAACGGCTGTCCTCGCTGACAGAAGGAGTGGACCAAAACGCAGAGTGGTTAGTGTTCATTATTTAATGAAAGTCAACAAAACACTTCAAAATACAAAACAACCAACAAACGTGACAAAACCGAAACAGTCCTGTGTGGCACAAACACTGACACAGGAACAAACACCCACAAAACACACGTGAAACCCCGGCTGCCTTAGTATGATTCTCTATCAGGGACAACGATTGACAGCTGCCTCTGATTGAGAATCATACCAGGCCGAACACAAAATCCCAACAGAAAATCACACATAGACAACCCACCCAACTCACGCCCTGACCATACTAAATAAATACAAAACAAGAGAAAACAGGTCAGGAACGTGACATACCCCCCCCCCCCCCCCCTCAAGGTGCGAACTCCGGGCGCACCCCCTAAAACTCTAGGGGAGGGTCTGGGTGGGCGTCTGTTCGCGGTGGCGGCTCTGGCGCGGGACGTGGACCCCACCTTAACAATGTCTTTGTCCGCCTCTTTACTCGCACCTGTGGCCTCCTCCTAACAACCACCCTCCATGTCAATCCCAATATACCAAAGGGCAGCACCGGACTGAGGGGCAGCACCGGACTGAGGGGCAGCACCGAACTGAGGGGCAGATCCTGGCTGGCGGGCGTCTCTGGCGGATCTTGGCTGGCTGGCGGATCCTGGCTGGCTGGCTCTGGCGGATCCTGGCTGGCCGGCTCTGGCGGATCCTGGCTGGACGGCTCTGGCGGATCCTGGCTGGCTGACGGCACTGGCGGATCCTGGCTGGCTGACTGATGGCACTGGCGGATCCTGGCTGGCTGACGGCACTGGCGGATCCTGGCTGGCTGACGGCACTGGCGGATCCTGGCTGGCTGACGGCACTGTCGGATCCTGGCAGCTCAGACAGCGCTGGGCAGGCAGGCAGCTCAGACAGCGCTGGGCAGGCAGACAGTTCAGACAGCGCTGGGCAGGCAGACAGTTCAGACAGCCCTGGGCAGGCAGGCAGCTCAGACACTGGCTGCGCTGGAGAGGAGGAAGCAACTGGAGAGAGAAAACGGTGAGACAGCCTGGTGCGGGGGGCTGCCACCGGAGGACTGGTATGTGGAGGTGGCACCGGAATTACGGGACCGTGAAGGAGGACACGCGCTCTTGAGCACCGAGCCTCCCCAACCCTACCAGGTTGAATGGTCCCCGTAGCCCTGCCAATGCGGTGAGGTGGAAAAACCCGCACTGGGCTATGCTGGCGAACCGGGGACACCATTTGTAAGGCTGGTGCCATATACGCCGGCCCGAGGAGACGCACTGGAGGCCAGATGCGTTGGGCCGGCTTCATGACACCCGGCTCGATGCCCAATCTAGCCCTACCAGTGCGGCAAGGTGGAATAGCCCGCACTGGACTAAGCATGCGTACTGGGGACACCGTGCGCTTTACCGCATAACACGGTGTCTGACCAGTACGACGCCCTCTCACTCCACGGTAAGCGCGGGGAGTTGGCTCAGGTATCCTACCCGGCTTTGCCACACTCCGCGTGTGCCACCCCCCCCCCCCCCCCCAAGAAATGTTTGGGTCTGACTCTCGGGCTTCCGTGCTAGCCGCGTACCTTCATACCGCCGGTTCCTCTCTCCGGTTGCCTCTGCTCTCCGAGCTGCCTCCAGCTGTTCCCATGGGAGGCGATCCTTTCCAGCCAGGATCTCCTCCCATGTGTAGCAACCCTTGCCGTACAAAACGTCCTCCCATGTCCAATTCTCCCTTTTGCGCTGCTGCTGCTGCTGTCGCTGCCCTTTTCCAATCTGCTTGGTTCTTTGGTGGTGGGTGTTTCTGTACGCGGCTGTCCTCGCTGACAGAAGGAGTGGACCAAAACGCAGAGTGGTTAGTGTTCATTATTTAATGAAAGTCAACAAAACACTTCAAAATACAAAACAACCAACAAACGTGACAAAACCGAAACAGTCCTGTGTGGCACAAACACTGACACAGGAACAAACACCCACAAAACACACGTGAAACCCTGGCTCCCTTTGATTGAGAACCCCGACAACGATTGACAGCTGCCTCTGATTGAGAATCATACCAGGCCGAACACAAAATCGCAACATAGAAAATCACACATAGACAACCCACCCAACTCACGCCCTGACCATTCTAAATAAATACAAAACAAGAGAAAACAGGTCAGGAACGTGACACACATAAACGTGCCGTTCCAACGACACACTTGAACAAGTGCTATGTTACAAACTTAACAACAAAAATTGCAAGCTTCAGGTCATTCTTGATGTGAATATTTTGTCCCAGTGAGACTAACGTGGAAATATAAAGTTGAAGTGAAAAACACGTTAAAAAGATGGCGTAGTCAGCAGCTAATGTTTCATCTCATTCAGTCTCTCCTGTACCTTCTGTGGCTGGTCAAACTGCACCAGTCTGAGGATGTTCTTGTTGTCCATCACTCCCTGGATAAACTCCTCCTCTGTTAGCTTATCTGAAAGGACAGAACACATAACAGATACAATAATAGATATATTTACAATGCTCATTGCACATAAGCTCAAAATGCATTCATCAAAATACAATGTACAATATATGTATGATTTTCATGAACTATTCTTTGAGTGGTTCTTAAACATGAAAACAAGGCTTACCATTTTCTTTCTTGCCGAAGAAATCCCAGATTTTTATCAGCTCTCTTCTCTGGTGTGTTCTCATCATCAGGAAGATTCTTCTGGTCCTCTTTGGAGATCATGTTGAATATCGACTATAAACAGAAAGTTTCTTTCATCATTATAGAGATTTGAGCAGCACGCAAAACATGATGTGACCACATCTCATCTCTTACACCTATTTCATCACATCTATTTCACAATGACTCTACAACTGACCTCGACCATCTCCTGGATCTCCTTCTTGGTTATGCTTCCGTTGTGGTCGACGTCGTACAGGTTGAACGCCCACTCCAGTTTCTGTATGGTCCTCCCAGAGGAGGTCAAGTGCAGGGCCATGATGTACTCCTTAAAGTCCAGCATCCCATCACTGCAGGGTTCAATATCATTCAATTACTCTGTTTCTATATCCCACAAGTACTAATTATGCAGAGCAGTGCAAATCAGCAGGAACGTTGTAATGATCATATCATCCATCACCTGTTGGAATCGAAGCTCCTGAAGACGTGGCGTGCATAAGCCTTGGGGTCTGCGTCGGGGAAGAATTTGATGTAGATGGCCTCAAACTGCTGCTTGCTGATTCGCCCACTGGGACACTCCCTCAGGAAGGTCTGGTACCTATAGAGGATGAAATGAAGATGTCTCAAACAGTAGCTACGTCTCAAATGACACCCTTCTCTCTATAAAGTGTATTTCTTTTGACCAGAATTGTAAGTTCTAGGTACCCGGTACATAGCTGCTCCTCGCTGTACTTGGTGTTCAGTTTCAGCTCCTCTAGGAGATCCTTGGACAGGGAGACACTTTTGGTGTTGCCCATCTCTCCTGTGTTTCGGGATCGTTGTTCTCTATTTTTCTCTCTGTTTCTTCCCTCTCTGTCCGTTGCTCTATTTTGCTCGATTCCTCCTTTGTTCTTTATCCGTTTCTTTGTCTTCCACAGTCTCTTTGTTTTCTCTGATCTCTCATGTGAGGGGACCCACTCAATCCTAGTCTGGTGCACCTCTGCTCTGACCAGAAACAAACACTGACCCTCTTGTTCTCTGCTATTTAAATGAACACAGATTGGTATTGGTCCAGACTGGGTGTAGGGAGATTATAGTACACACAGCTGGTGATTTTCAGTGCACTCAACTGACACCTACATTGAAATGGATAGGGATTAAACAGCAGGGAACCTCATGGTCTAATACTGTTTGATTAGATTGGTGTCTGTGTATTACCTGTTTTACACTGATAGTCAGTGATAGGCATAAAACACATATGAACATGAGTTATCACTCTCACATGCTGTGATTATTCATAAGTATGACATTGTAATTTGTCAATTACTGAGGTAAAAATGTGGTTTTATATGTATAAATATATGTATATATTGAACAAAAATATAAACGCAACATGTAACAATTTCAAAGATTTTAATGAGTTCAAATCAAATTGTATTTGTCACATACACATGGTTAGCAGATGTTAATGCGAGTGTAGCGAAATGCTTGTGCTTCTAGTTCCGACCGTGTAGTAGTTTCTAACACGTAATCTAACCAAACAATTTCACAACACCTACCTTATACACACAAGTGTAAAGGAATGAATAAGAATATGTACATAAAAAAATATGAATGAGCGATGGCCAAACGGCATAGGCAAGATGCAGTAGATGGTATAGAGTACAGTATATAATGTACATATGAGATGAGTAATATAGGGTATTTAAACTTTATATAAAGTGGCATTGTTTAAAGTGGCTAGTGATACACTTAATACATACATTTTTCATTATTAAAGTGGCTAGAGATGAGTCAGTATGTTGGCAGCAGCCGCTCAATGTTAGTGATGACTGTTTAACAATCTGATGGCCTTGAGATAGAAGCTGTAGAAGCTATTTTTCAGTCTCTCGGTCCCAGCTTTGATGCACCTGTACTGACCTCGCCTTCTGGATGATAGCCGGGTCAACAGGCAGTGGCTCGGGTGGTTGTTGTCCTTGATGATCTTTTTGGCCTTCCTGTGACATCGGGTGGTGTAGGTGTCCTGGAGGGCAGGTAGTTTGCCTCCGGTGATGCGTTGTGCAGACCTCACTACCCTCTGGAGAGCCTTACGGTTGTGGGCGGAGCAGTTGCCGTACCAGGCGGTGATACAGCCGGACACGGTGCTCTCGATTGTACATCTGTAAAAGTTTGTGAGTGCTTTTGTTGACAAGCCAAATTTCTTCAGCCTCCTGAGGTTGAAGAGGCGCTACTGCGCCTTCTTCACCACGCTGTCTGTGTGGGTGGACCAATTCAGTTTGTCCGTGATGTGTACACCGAGGAACTTAAAACTTTCTACCTCTCCAAGCATGTTGGGAGAGGCATGGCGATCAAAATCATTTGGAACTGAAATGAACCAGATACCTGCTGCAAAGTCAACTGTAAAGCTTTCTTTGGTTTCCCTAATCTATCTATTCCAACAGGGACCCCTGTTGATTACCCATAGAGATTTTTGCAATCAAAGAAAGAAAGATATTATTGGATATGGCCCTATCTTTCAGACTACTAGTTTAATAGCATATACATAAAGACCATTGTTCTTTGTACTGTGGTCATGCTTGTCAACGTATATATATATATATATATATATATATATATATATATATATATATATATATATATATATATATATATATATATATATATATATATATATATATATATATATATATATATATATATATATATTTAGATTCAATGTAGTATTTCTTGTAGTACATGATAATGACTAAAAACATATACCAAGACACAAGGTCATCAGAATTACTGTAACATACATGACTTCAGATATTAGACAAGACTGCTATCTGCTGGAAAACCGAAGAAATACAGTTATTAAACTAGGAAACTCAGGCTTACACATGTTCAATACATGTTGATGCATAAATAATTAGTAATTTAAGTTTGTGATGAAATGTGAATTGAAACTGTAAATAGTTACAAAAAATATCAATACAAATCGATTGCTACTGTAAATAGTAAAAATAGTCATTGAATGAAGACATAATAAAATATTTAATGAGGAAAAAAGTATAGAGAAATATTTAACATGCAAAACAACAACTGTGGTGTGTGTGTGTGTGTGTGTGTGTGTGTGTGTGTGTGTGTGTGTGTGTGTGTGTGTGTGTGTGTGTGTGTGTGTGTGTGTGTGTGTGTGTGTGTGTGTGTGTGTGTGTGTGTGTGTGTGCGTGCGTGCGTGCGTATGCGTATGCGTAAACGTGTGTGTGTGCGTGCCCGTGTGTTTGTGTGTGAGCTGAAGTCATCTGCTGAAAAGCTGGTCAGGTTCACACCATCAAATCATCTTCGTAAATGCAGCAGAAAAGTCGACGGAAGAATCTCACGACTCTGCTTTTCTTTGGTTTAATGACCACAACATCTTCTGGAAATGAGAAGGAAAAGATCAATCACAATAGCTTAAATTAGTTACAAATGAGTTAGTTACAAAACTGTCATGTTAAAATAAAACATTAGCTAATACCTTATATTACAGAAGGAAATGATAACCTGTCAAAGTGATCTGTGTTAATGTAACTCACCTGACTGGAGGTCAACTGGTTCATCCGTAACCTTAAGGTTGACTGGATTAGTGGCCAGGGGTGTTGTGATGTTGTCCACCTTAACTGGGGCATCAACCAGGGGTGTTGTGATGTTGTCCACCTTAACTGGGGCATCAACCAGTGGTGTTGTGATGTTGTCCACCTTAACTTGGGCATCAACCAGGGGTGTTGTGATGTTGTCCACCTTAACTGGGACATCAACCAGGGGTGTTGTGATGTTGTCCACCTTAACTGGGGCATCAACCAGGGGTGTTGTGATGTTGTCCACCTTAACTGGGGCATCAACCAGGGGTGTTGTGATGTTGTCCACCTTAACTGGGGCATCAACCAGGGGTGTTGTGATGTTGTCCACCTTAACTGGGACATCAACCAGGGGTGTTGTGATGTTGTCCACCTTAACTGGGGCATCAACCAGGGGTGTTGTGATGTTGTCCATCTTAACTGGGGCATCAACCAGGGGTGTTGTGATGTTGTCCACCTTAACTGGGGCATCAACCAGGGGTGTTGTGATGTTGTCCACCTTAACTGGGGCATCAACCAGGGGTGTTGTGATGTTGTCCACCTTAACTGGGGCATCAACCAGGGGTGTTGTGATGTTGTCCACCTTAACTGGGGCATCAACCAGGGGTGTTGTAATGTTGTCCACCTTAACTGGGGCATCAACCAGGGGTGTTGTGATGTTGTCCATCTTAACTGGGGCATTAACCAGGGGTGTTGTGATGTTGTCCACCTTAACTGGGGCATCAACCAGGGGTGTTGTGATGTTGTCCACCTTAACTGGGGCATCAACCAGGGGTGTTGTGATGTTGTCCACCTTAACTGGGGCATCAACCAGGGTTGTTGTGATGTTGTCCACCTTAACTGGGGCATCAACCAGGGGTGTTGTGATGTTGTCCACCTTAACTGGGGCATCAACCAGGGGTGTTGTGAGGTTGTCCAGCACTTTGTCATGGATAGTGGTCAAGGGCTTTTTGATGTCTGGCAGTGACAGGGGTCGAAGCAACTCCAACACCTTGACAGGGTTAGGGACAAATTCGTCGGCGATTGCCAGGTTCATGTCCACAGACTGAAAGCAAAAATATGTAATATTTAATAATAATATTAATATTTATTATTTAACATAACATTTGCAACATTGCAGATGTACTTTTTAAATGTGTCATTAACAATATTGACAACAATACATTTTTGGATCAGACATAACTGAATGAGTGGACGTTAATAAGATAAACACTTGAAATCATTGCTTACTCCATTGCTTCCTGAATCTTCAGCCTCGTCGACGTCTGCTGCTGAGAGGAGCATCTTGGGGCACATCTTCTTTGCAAACAAGTTGGCCACCACTAAACATCTCTCCTCATCACATATGAAGGCTTCAATCCCCAGGCACTGGGATGATGGGTACCTCTTCATGTACTCCCAGTAGAAGGTGTAAGCCCAGTACTGCTTACTGTCAGAGTCGGTACTCTTCTCCACCTCCTCATTAACGATGTTGCGGAATCTGGAAGTGATGCTCGGAAACAGTGTGCAGATACGATCGGTGATAGTGAGGAACTCTGACTCAAGGTCCTCTGATGCAGGAGGGAGCCTCTCCAAGAATAGCATGACCATGTGTTTAGGGATGATTTTCGTGCCAAAGCCTGGCATGGCATTAGCGGCGAAGCTTGGCGATGCGGTGAAGGTTGTCAGGTCAAATCCTGAGGGTGGAATGCAGGGTGCCGGTGCCAAGCCTGGTGGTGGCGGACACAATTAAGATCAATCTTACATAAAAACTTGAAGTTGCACTCTAGTGTCCTTTTCACCTCAGTTAACACCTGATGTGCTTAACAAAAGTCACCTCTCAACAGGTAGTCTAGGTATGTCATGACATAGCACAAGTGTGGGGGTGGGACGTTTCTATTATGTTCTATATTGCTTTTTTGTTGTTCGTTAAGCAAGGGGGAGGCCAATGACACCTGAATGGCCTGCTCCTTGAAGTTGGCAGTTGTCTCTAATAAACTGTATTTTGGTCAAAACTTATAATTTTCCCCTTGAGAGCAGTAGTCACCAACCTTTTCTGAGTCAAAATCACTTTCTGAGTCAAGATCACTTTCTGAGTCAAGATCACTTTCTGAGTCAAGATCACTTTCTGAGTCAAGATGCAAGTCCAGATGTAGCGCTCAGATTTTTTTTGAACATGACTTTAAAAAAAGTTAACCTATGCAACATTAACTATTTCAAAACTGTTCTGTAGCAATGAGGTTTGTTCAGTAGGCTATAGGCCCAATACATTATCACTGCATATTGGCTACGCTTGGATTGGCCTGCCAATGTTGATCTTTTCAGACCATGTGTTTAAATAATATATATATTTTTGGATATATGATAACACTGGTAATTAGATAATTTGTTGTATTATTTGGGAGGCACAGCTGAGTGAACATAATAATTCACATCATAATTCACAGGAAAATGTGCAGGCTATCTGATTGGCCAGCGGTAGGCCTATACAGTAGGTGCAGTTGATTTACTCTCTGCGCCTGCCGGGTAGGCGGAGTTCTACTTTCAGACACAAGAAATGGTTCAAAATGGGAACACTATACCTTCCCGGTGCTAGGGCTGCTGAATCAAGTGCACCTACAACCAACAGCGTGAACGTAATACAAAAAATAGGAACTTAAGGTTTTATTGTAGGCTTTTTTACATAAATGTTTGATGATCGACTAGAAATGCCTTGGAGATCGACCAGTCAATAGTGATTGGCCGGTTGGTGACCACTGCTTTAGTGTGTGTACTTTACTGGACTTATATTTAGGATAGCGCTTTTCATCAGGAAAAGTTCAACAATCTCTGGAGGACGTCTTTAACTTAATTACCAAACTGTCTAGTTATAAAACTTTAGCCAGTAAGTTACACGACAGTGAAAAATGATCACCTGTCAAAGTGATTGTGACAGTGTAACTCACCTGACTGAAGGACAAGTGTTTCATCCAAAACCTCAAGGTTGACTGGATTAGTGGTCAGGGGTGTTGTGATGTCTACCACTTTGACAGGGTTAGGGGTCTCTGGGATTGCTAGGTTCAAGTCCACAGACTGAAAGCAACAAGGACACAATATTTAACAGAACATTTGCTACATTTCATATCTCCTTTTTCCCAACATTGACATTTATTTGTATTTTTATCAGAGTTAATTTAATGAGTGGACTTTCATAAAGATAACCACTTGAAATCATCGCTTACTCCATTGATGCCTGAATCTTCAGCCTCGTCGAAGTCTGCTGCTGAGGGGAGCATCTTGGGGCACATCTTCTTTGCAAACAATTTGGCCACCACTAAACATCTCTCCTCATCACATGTGAAGGCTTCAATCCCCAGGCACTGGGATGATGGGTACCTATTCATGTACTCCCAGTAGAAGGTGTAAGCCCAGTACTTCTTACTGTCAGAGTCGGTACACTTCTCCAGCTCCTCATTAACGATGTTGCGGAATCTGGCAGTGATGCTCTGAAACAGCGTGCAGATACGATCGGTGATAGTCAGGAACTCTGACTCAAGGTCCTCTGACGCAGGAGGGAGCCTCTCCAAGAAAAGCAGGACCATTTGTTTCAGGATGACTTCCGTGCCAAAGCCCTGCATGGCATTAGCGGCAAAGTTTGGCGACAAGGTGCAGGTTGCCAGGGCAAAGCCTGGGGGTGGATTGCAGGGTGCTGGGGCAAAATCTGGTGTTGGGGTGCAAGGTGCCGTGGCAAAGCCTGTTGGTGGCGGACAAAGTGAAGATCAGTCTTACATAAAAACTTGAAGGCTTTATTGTTGGGTTTTTTTCATACATGTTTGGTGATTGACTAGAAATGCCTTGGAGATCGACCAGTCGATTGCGATTGGCCGGTTGGTGACCACTGCTTTAGTGTGTGTACTTTACTGGATTTAGACTTGGGATATCGCTTTTTAACGGGGAAAGTTCAACAATCTCTGGAGAACGTCTTTAACTTAATTACCAAACTGTCTAGTTATAAAACTTTAGCCAGTAAGTTACACTACAGTGAAAAATGATCACCTGTCAAAGTGATTGTGACAGTGTAACTCACCTGATTGAAGGACAAGTGTTTCATCCAAAACCTCAAGGTTGACTGGATTAGTGGTCAGGGGTGTTGTGATGTCTACCACTTTGACAGGGTTAGGGGTCTCTGGGATTGCCAGGTTCAAGTCCACAGACTGAAAGCAACAAGGACACAATATTTAACAGAATATTTGCTACATTTCATATCTCCTTTTTCCCAACATTGACATTTATTTGTATTTTTATCAGAGATAATTTAATGAGTGGACTTTCATAAGGATAAACACTTGAAATCATCGCTTACTCCATTGATGCCTGAATCTTCAGCCTCGTCGAAGTCTGCTGCTGAGGGGAGCATATTGGGGAACATCTTCTTTGCAAACAATTTGGCCACCACTAAACATCTCTCCTCATCACATGTGAAGGCTTCAATCCCCAGGCACTGGGATGATGGGTACCTCTTCATGTACTCCCAGTAGAAGGTGTAAGCCCAGTACTTCTTACTGTCAGAGTCAGTACACTTCTCCAGCTCCTCATTAACGATGTTGCGGAATCTGGCAGTGATGTTTTGAAACAGCGTGCAGATACGATCGGTGATAGTCAGGAACTCTGACTCAAGGTCCTCTGACGCAGGAGGGAGCCTCTCCAAGAATAGCAGGACCATTTGTTTCAGGATGACTTCCGTGCCAAAGCCCTGCATGGCATTAGCGGCAAAGCTTGGCGACGAGGTGCAGGTTGCCAGGGCAAAGCCTGGGGGTGGATTACCGGGTGCTGGGGCAAAATCTGGTGTTGGGGTGCAGTGTGCCGTGGCAAAGCCTGGTGGTGGGGGGCATGAAGCCGGGATAAAGCGTGATTGTGGGGGACAGGATGCCTGGGCAAAGCCTGGTGGTAGGGGGCAGGATAGAAGGGTAAAGCCTGGTGGTGGGGGGCATGATGCCTGGGCAAATCCTGGTGGTGGGGGGCAGGATAGAGGGGCAAAGCCTGGTGGTGGGGGGCAGGATAGAGGGGCAAAGCCTGGTGGTGGGGGGCAGGATAGAGGGGCAAAGCCTGGTGGTGGGGGGCAGGATGGAATGGCAAAGCCAGGTGGTGGGGGGAATGATGCCTGGGCAAATCCTGGTGGTGGGGGACAGGATAGAAGGGCAAAGTCTGGTATTGGGGGGCAGGATAGAGGGGCAAGGCATGGTGGTGGGGGGCATGTTGCCTGGGCAAATCCTGGTGGTGGGGGGCAGGATAGAAGGGCAAAGCCTGGTGGTGGGGGGCAGGATAGAGGGGCAAAGCCTGGTGGTGGGGGCCAGGATAGAGGGGCAAAGCCTGGTGGTGGGGGGCAGGATAGAAGGGCAAAGCCTGGTGGTGGGATGCATGATAGAGGGGCAAAGCCTGGTGGTGGGGGGCAGGATAGAAGGGCAAAGCCTGGTGGTGGGATGCATGATAGAGGGGCAAAGCCTGGTGGTGGGGGGCATGATAGAAGGGCAAAGGCTGGTGGTGGGGGGCATGATAGAGGGGCAAAGCCTGGTGGTGGGGGGCAGGATAGAGGGGCAAAGCCTGGTGGTGGGGGGCAGGATAGAAGGGCAAAGCCTGGTGGTGGGATGCATGATAGAAGGGCAAAGGCTGGTGGTGGGGGGCATGATAGAGGGGCAAAGCCTGGTGGTGGGGGGCAGGATAGAAGGGCAAAGCCTGGTGGTGGGGGGCGTGATAGAAGGGCAAAGCCTGGTGGTGGGGGGCAGGATAGAAGGGCAAAGCCTGGTGGTGGGGGGCAGGATGCAGTGGCAAAGCCTGGGGGTAATATGCATGGTGCTGGGGCAAAGCCTACAGGTGGAATGCAGGGTGCTGAGTGTTTTACCACCACATTCCCTTGAAATTAGAAGGAGAAGATCAATCTCATACAAATACAACTTTTTACAAAACTGTCTAGTTACAAAACATTAGCTAATGAGTTATATTACAGTAAGACATGATAACCTGTCAAAGTGATCCGTGTCAATTTAACTCACCTGACTGGAGGTCAACTGGAATAGTGGTCATGGTTGTTGTGATGTTGTCCACTTTGACGGGGTTAGTGATTAGGGGTGCTGTGATGTCCACCATGGGGGTAGTGGCCAGGGGTTGAAGCCAATCCACCACTTTGACAAGGTTAGGGACAATGTGCTCGGTGATTGCCAGGTTCATGTCCACAGACTGAAAGCAACAAGGACATCATATTTCTCGTAATATTTGCGACATTACAAATCTTCTTTTCACCAACAACAACAACAAAAAATGCTTTGTATGAGTGGACTTTCATAAAGATAAAGACTTGTAATCATTGCTTACCTCACTGCTCCCTGAAGCTGGTGTCCCTTCATCCACGTCCTTCAGCTTTACCAGCTCCTCCACCACATGGTGAACCATGTGCCTCGTTAGCATGGTGGCCCTGGCAGATGTTGCAATCTTAAGTACCAGCTCTGTGCCAGTATAGTGGTGAAGATGAGTATGGATGTTTGTCACCATCTCAAGGATCTGGTACCAGCCAATATGCCAGTTGGCCTTGCCCCCTTTCTTTGTGACTTTAACCCCACACAGTGACAGCTGGTGGATTATGTCGTTTATGAGGGGCCAGTAATGAAGGTTGATGTCTTCCTCTAGGTGGCCTTGGAAGACTACATAAACTATCATACCAATGATGTTCCTCAGGAGCTCCGAGGAGATTACTAGCTGGTCAGGGCACTTTGGACGAACCTCGCTCGCCTTGGGCTCTGATAGCCAGATGCGGATAGAGCTTAATGGAATGTGGTCAGCAGGAGCTTCAAACAGCCTCTGGACTTTGGTGCTCACAGCTTCAATGATGGTGCTGATCAGGGTGGAACTTTGGGTGAAAAGAGCTCTCCTAAGGTCCTCAGGGCTGCTTAGGCACTGGATCTTACGGTTGAGTGAGTGGACCATCCTGACACCAGTGGAACGGGAGTAGTAGACTTGAGCGACAGGAGGAGCCTTCAGAACTCTAGAGAGGTTATCCACTACTGCCAGCACTATGGTGACACTCATGTCGCTCAGGGCCATGGAGGACCGGTCACAGGGGCTTTCCATCTGGCAGGACCAGAGGGCCTGGAGCAGCCTGGACACGATGTCCACCACCACCTTAGAGGGACAGCACAGCTTGGCGTACGGCTGGAAGGCCAGGCTCTGGGAAATGCTCTTTAGAGCTCTTACAACCTCATCGCAGACCTCAGGGTTTCTAAAATATACAAGCCAGAGAGACAGAGGAAACACTTTTATGCACTTTGAAACGCGTCCTCTGTAAGAAATGTGCTACATACAGTAAATGAAGATTGATATCGGCCCCTGCACTAGTCATTTAATTTAGCATCAGTGGATGGATAGAATAATACATAGACCAAACAACTGTAACATAAAGAGTGAATGTGACTCACAGGTAGGAGAGATCAGCAGTAAAGTCAAGTGAGTCAATGGCCTGACTAAGGTCAGTGGCCAACTCAGTAAAAGCCTCATGTTCAACGTCCCTCATTCTGAGTTGAGTGTTCACCTCCCAGGTCTGTCACAGGAAACAGGGCGTGCCATTAATGCCCATAGCAGTGAGGGGAAAATATTGATATCGACATACCATGAGCCAATGCTATATAAGGACATTGTTTATTAGAAAGGATAACTCACTAACTGTATATTATCTTATATTTAACTTATACTGTAGATATCTTTCTAATCTCTTACCAGGTGACTTATGTCATTCCCTTCCTCTGCTTCCTTTCTGAACCTTAAAATCAAATACAGAGCAACTGAACATTCCTGCCTTTTTTCTCCTTCCTCTACTTTCACATTGATTTCCCATTGAGCCTATGACCGTGATTCAGTGGCGTAGCCAGAAACGTGTTGATGGGTGGGCCTGCAAACATTTGGGTGGGCCAGAAACTTCCTGCTATTGTACACATTTTGCCATGAGGCTGAGAGAAAATGTAGCATTTTAAAGCGAAGTGAAGCTACATTATAGATATGTTGACTGATAAAGGCACTGAATTATGAGCTGAATTGTTTGCTAATTGAACAAATGAAATAGGCAGTGGCATGGTGCATATAGCCATAGAAGCACAGTGAAATGTACCTCAATGCAGTCACATTTGTGGCTTATTGGGAGTGTGGCTCTCAGTTAGTTATTTTTGGCAACCCATCCCGTGAGAGTGAATGTCATTCCATATTATCTGTTCTGTTATATTTCATCAAATTTGTGCACTGATTGCTATGAATTCTATCTGATGGTGTTCGCATGTTTAGGTAAAAAGAAAATCGTGTCCCATTCAGAACACAAGCAATAAAATATATATACATATTTCTGTGAGATCCTATTAAATTATAAGGGCTATGTCATAAACCCTCAAAGTTACAGAATGGGAGGAAAATGGCAGCCATTGTGGTCAGGGAGAAATCCGGAGTGAATTGCAGTACAGCAGCCTGGCCTCAAAACTAGACGTAACATGGTAAATGTAAATCTGTGACACTCAAATGAGTATGATATGTTACGTTGTACATAAGAAATAAGGATATTTAAGCCAAAAACAAAATGAAGGAGGTTAGTTGGGGAAGACCCAAAGGTTGCGTGTTCGAATCACATCATTGACAACTTTATAATTTTAGCTAATTAGCAACTTTGCAACTACTTAGAACTTTTTAGCTACTTTGCAACTACTTAGCATGTAATATAACCCTTCCCCTAACCATAACCACTAACCCCTAGCCTAGCTAAAGTTAGCCACCTAGCTGACATTAGCCGCAAATAAGTGGAATGCGGAACATGTCATATGTATTGCAAATTCATAACATATTGTACGGACTGCTTTAAAAACTAAAAGAATCTCTATTTTTGATGTAAATGGCATGTTACAGAAGGGTCCTGACATTTTTTAGCAATTGTACTTGTTTTTGAAAAACGTACCCCGACCAGCGATTCACTTCCTCATCATCGTTTTGCAGTACTGGGGCTCTGAAAAGACATGATCAAATGCTCTCAATATAGTGAAGCTGGTCTTTAGATGTTGTACACATGAAATTGTGTCATTCCAAATGTACCCGCAACGTTTTATTCCATTTTGTGTGAATCAAGCTGTTTCCCCTACACAGCTGTTCCATTCTCTGTGTAGCCTGCTGCTAGAATGGATGGAGAGGTATCCCTCGAGTCGCAACAAAATGTAATAGAACGTTGTGGATAAAGTTCGGAATGATACAATTCTGCCCCACCTGCCCTGAATGACGGGTCGCCACTGTAGCTAACAAACACACTGTGCAGATAATCTTCAAATTCATTCTTTCACACAATATTTTATCATATTACTGGCTGACCACTGGCTCACCAACTCCCTTACCAAAATGGCTGACTTTTTATAGTGTCGTATGAAGGTTCATGTCCATTCCTGTATTCTGATTCCTAATTATATGGTACATAGTACAAGTAGCTGTACTCACCGCTCCAGGGACTTGTTCTTAACCAGCCAGTTGCTCATGTCCTCCACGGTGGTGTGTTGAGGGACATGACTCTGGAGGCCTTGTCTCTGGAGCACCAGAAACTGCTTCATCAGCTTCTTCTGCAAGACAAATCATGTTGTCTGTCAGACAACCTAGAGTTCGCTTTAGCCGGTCTGAATTGACAGGTGTCCGGGGTTTGTACTAGGGATGTGCCAGCAGCATACCACCATGCATCCAAGCTGGATCTGTCTGAGCTGACTTCTCTGTGTGTGTGTGTGTGTGTGTGTGTGTGTGTGTGTGTGTGTGTGTGTGTGTGTGTGTGTGTGTGTGTGTGTGTGTGTGTGTGTGTGTGTGTGTGTGTGTGTGTGTGTGTGTGTGTGTGTGTGTGTGTGTGTGTGTGTGTGTGTGTGTGTGTGTGTGTGTGTGTGTGTGTGTGTGTGTGTGTGTGTAAATGATGTACAGTGGGTATCATAAGTACTCACCCCCCTTGGATGTTTTCAAATGTTCATGTATTACAACGTGGGATTTTTGTCAATGATCTACACAAAATACTCCATAATGTAAAAGTGAAAAAAAACACATTTCCAAATGTATAAAAATGAAATAACTCAAATATAGTCTTTGCTTAAGTATTCACGCCCTTTGTTTAGGCAAGACTAAATTAGTTCAGGAGTAAAATGTGGCTTAACAAATCACATGAATTACATGGACGGTGTGTTAAAAATAGGGCATGACCTTGGAACTAAAGTTCTATCTGACATTTTGGTCAAAAATCAGTTATTCACATAGAGATTCCCTTTAGGTGGTCCTTTTCATGTGGTATGTACGCTTTTTCTTGAAATCCATTTACAATGAAAGAAAAATGTATAATCTGAAAGTTCTGTCTGAGCAAACACTTTTTAACTTGGTGCTATGAGGTTCTGTCTGAGCAAACACCTTTTAACTTGGTGCTATTAGGTTCTGTCTGAGCAAACACCTTTTAACTTGGTGCTATGAGGTTCTGTCTGAGCAAACACCTTTTAACTTGGTGCTATTAGGTTCTGTCTGAGCAAACACCTTTTAACTTGGTGCTATGAGGTTCTGTCTGAGCAAACACCTTTTAACTTGGTGCTATTAGGTTCTGTCTGAGCAAACACCTTTTAACTTGGTGCTATGAGGTTCTGTCTGAGCAAACACCTTTTAACTTGGTGCTATTAGGTTCTGTCTGAGCAAACACCTTTTAACTTGGTGCTATTAGGTTCTGTCTGAGCAAACACCTTTTAACTTGGTGCTATTAGGTTCTGTCTGAGCAAACACCTTTTAACTTGGTTCTGTCTGAGCAAACACCTTTTAACTTGGTGCTATTAGGTTCTGTCTGCAATCCAATTACACAACACTGGGCTGTCAATCAAAAATAATTGTCTGTAAAGTGATATACAGCGCATTTGGAAAGTATTTAGACCCCTTCACTTTTTTCACCTTTTGTTACATTACAGCCTTATTCTAAACTGGATTAAATTAAATGTTTTCCTCATCAATCTACACACGATACCCCATAATGACAAAGCGAAAACAGGTTTTCAGACATGTTTGCAAATGTATTAAAGGTAAAAAACGGTAATATCTTATTTACATAAGCATTCAGACCCTTTGCTATGAGACTCGAAATTGAGCTCAGGTGCATCGTGTTTCCATTGATCATCCTTGAGATGAGTCCACCTGTGATAAATTAAAATGATTGTACATGATTTGGAAAGGCACGCAAGTGTCTATATAAGGTCCCACAGTTGACAGTGCATGTCAGAGCAAAAACCAAGCCATGGGGTCGAAGGAACTGTCCGTAGAGCTCTGAGACAGGATTGTGTTGAGGCACAGATCTGGGGAAGGGTACCAAATAATTTCTGCAGCATTGAAGGTCCCCAAGAACACAGTGGCCTCCATCATTCTTAAATGGAAGAAGTTTGGAACTACCAAGACTCTTACTAGAGCTGGCTGCCCGGCCAAACTGAGCAATCGTGGGAGAAGGACCTTGGTCAGGGAGGTGACCAAGAACCCGATGGTCAATATGAAAGAGCTCCAGAGTTCCTCTGTGGAGATGGTAGAACCTTCCAGAAGGACAACCATCTCTGCAGCGCTCCACCAATCAGGCCTTTATGGTAGTGGTCAGACAGAAGCCACTCCTCAGTAAAAGGCACATGACAGCACGCTTGGATTTTTCCAAAAGACACCAAAAGGATTCTCAGATCATGAGAAACAAGATTTTCTCGTCTGATGAAACCAAGATTGAACTCTTTGGAATGAATGCCAAGCGTCACATCTGGAGGAACCCTGTCACCGTCCCTACGGTGATGCATGGTGGTGGCAGCTGTGGGGATGTTTTTCAGCGTCAGGGGCTGGGAGACTAGTCAGGATCGAGGGAAAGATGTACAGAGAGATACTTGATGAAAACCTGCTCCAGAGCGCTTAGGACCTCAGACTGGGGGCGAAGGTTCACCTTCCAACGGGACAACAACCCTAAGCAAACAGCCAAGAGAACACAGGAGTGGCTTCGGGACAAGTCTCTTGAATGTTCTTGAGTGGCCCAGCCAGAGCCCAGACTTGAACCTGATCGAACATCTCTGGAGAGACCTGAAAATAGCTGTGCAGCGACGCTCCCCATCCAACCTGACAGAGCTTGAGAGGATCTGCAGAGAATCATTTTGAGAAATTCCCCAGATACAGGTGTGCCAAGCTTGTAGCGTCAAAGCCAAGAAGACTCAAGGCTGTAATCGCTTCAACAAAATACTGAGTAAAGGGTCTGAATACTTACGTAAATATAATATTTGTTTTTATTTTTTATACATTTGCAAAAATGTTTAAAAACCTGCTTTTACTTTGTCAATATGGGGTATTGTGTGTAGATTGAAGAGGGGAATTAAAGAATAAAATAAAACATTGAATAAGGCTGTAAGGTAACAAAAATGTGGATTAAGTCAACGGGTCGGAATACTTTCCAAATGCACTGTATTTATTGAGTCATGGAGAGGAAGACATCAATAAACAATTCTGAGATCTGGGACTTGAAAAATACCCATTATCTCAAAACCATACATTTTGCATTTCCTTCGATTTTTTTTAACAACTTTTTCTGAAAAATGACCATAACGTAGCCCCCCCCACCCCTAAAAAAAAAACAGATTTACAAGTGGCTTAGGATTTTGATACTCAGCACTTTAGGTACCTTTAAGGTGAGGACCTTACTGGGTTATGAAAGAAGAATGAACTACAAAACAGCTCTGAGATCTGTGATGTGAAAACTCCAATGCTCAATATCTCAGATCTATGCTTTGCACATATAGAAACTTATAGTCCCAAGGTCTGAAGGGGTTGACATGATGCTTTAGTGACTAGCCTTTCTTCTGTCCCCAGTACATACAACATCTGTAAGGTCCCTCAGTCAAGTACAGAATTTCAAGCACAGATTCAACTACAAAGAAAAGGAAGGTTTTCAAAAGCCTCGTAAAGAAGAGCAGTGCTTGGTAGATGGGTAACAATAACAATTAGACATTGAATATCTTTTTAAGCATGGTCAAGTTCATAATTATGCTGGTATATTCAACCACCCAAACACATCAAAGATACAGTCGTCCTTTTTGGCCTAAATGCAAAGCCCATGTTTGGGACAAATCCAACACAACACATCATTAAGTAACTGCCTCCTCATTTTCAAGCATGGTGGTGGCTGCGTCATGAAATGGGTGGGCTTGACATCGACAAAGACTGGGGAGTTTATCAGGATAAAAATAAATGGGACGGTGCTAAGCACAGGCAAAATCCTAAAGGAAAAGCTGCTTTGCACCAGACACTGGGAGAGGAATTCACCTTTCAGCAGGACAATAACCTAAAACACAAGGCCAAATCTACACTGGAGTTGCTTACCAAGAAGACAGTGAATGTTCCCGAGTGGCCAAGTTACAGTTTTGACTTAAATCTGTTTGAAAATCTATGGCAAGACTTGAAAATAGCTATCTAGCCATGACCCCCATCACCTCTTAGACAGACCTTTAAGAATTAAAACAGTAATAATAATGGGCAAATATTGCACAGTCCAGGTGTGCAAAGCTCTTCAAATCAAAAATCTATCAATGTTATTTGTCACATCCCCCGAATACAACAGCTGTAGTAGACCTTACAGTGAAATGCTGACTTACAAGCCCTTAACCAACAATGCAGTTTTAAGAAAGAAATGTGTTAAAAAAGTATTTACTAAAATAAACTGAAGTAAAAAATAAATAGATAATAATAGAAAAATAAAAAATAACTAAGGAGCAACAATAAAATAACAGTAGCAGGCTATATACAGGGGGTACCGGTATAGAGTCAATGTACGGGGCTACAGAGTCAATGTGTGTTAGTTGAGGTAATTGAGGTAATATGTACATGTAGGTAGAGGCAAAGTGACTATGCATGAATAATAAACGAGTAGCAGCAGTGAGAGTAGTGGCAGTGTAAAAATGGGGGGGGGGGGGCAATGCAAATAGTCCGGGTAGCAACTTGATTTGCTGTTCAGGAGTCTTATGGTTTGTGGGTAGAAGCTGTTAAGTAGCCTACAGCACCAGTCACAAGTTTGGACACACCTACTCAGTCCCTGTTTTTTCCTTTATTATTTACTATTTTCTGTAGAATAATAGTGAAGACATCAAACTGAAATAACTCATATGGAATCAGTGGTGTAAAATACTTAAGTTAAAATACTTTAAGTCGTTTTGGGGGGTATCTGTACTTTACTATTTATATGTTTGACTACTTATACTTCACTACTTCACTGTCCTGTTAAAAAAGAAAGGATAGTCCCACTAAGCGCAAACCAGATGGTATCGCTGTAAAATGCTGTGGTAGCCATGCGGGTTAACCTGTTTGGCGTGCAAGCCCGATGTCGGTACATTTATGACAACAGCCACTTCAAGTGCAGGGCGCGAAAGTCAAAAGATATTTTTTTTTTTATATTTAACTTTCACACATTAACAAGTCCAATACAGCATATGAAAGGTACACATCTCGTGAATCCAGTCAACATGTCCGATTTTTAAAATGTTTTACAGGGAAGACAAAATATGTAAATCTATTAGCTAACCACGTTAGCAAAAGACTCCACTTTTATTACTCCATCAGTTTTTGACTCCATCAGTAGCTATCACAAATTCGGCCAAATAAAGATATAAATAGCCACTAACCAAGAAACAACCTCATCAGATGACAGTCTGATAACATATTTATTGTATAGCATATGTTTTTTTCGAAAAATGTGCATATTTCAGGTATAAATCATAGTTTACATTGCATCTACAGTCAGAAATTGCACCGAAAGCAGACAGAAAAATTACAGACACCAACGCCAAATAGCTAAATACTCATCATAAAACATTTCTGAAAAATACATAGTGTACAGCAATTGAAAGACAGGCATCTTGTGATTCCAGACAATATTTACGATTTATCAAGTGTTTTACAGCGAAAACACAATATAGTGTTATATTAGCGTAGCCACAATAGCCAGAAACACTTGGGCGCCTACGACCAGTTCACATGCGCGACAGATATTAGAAATAGCATCATAAAATGTTTCTTACTTTTGGTGATCTTCCGTCAGAATGTTGGACAAGGTGTCCTTTGTCCAGAACAGTCGTTGTTTGGATCTGGAACGGCAAATTTCCCTCTTGATTTAGCATGGGCACTTGCCAAGTGGCACGGATGTCTCCAACGTCAACAAAGTCAGAGAACAGAACAGGGTAAACTCCCGAAAAAATTTCAATAATCTGATTAAACTATATTGAAAAAACATACTTTACGATGATATGGTCACATGTATCAAATAAAATCTAAACCGGAGATGTTAGTCGTCCATAACGACAGCTAAACAGAAGGCAAATCCATGTCCTCTTTCGCGCGCTCCAGAATCAGGAAATGGACGGTCACGTCATACAAAGAGCTTTAATTCCACCTCAGACCAAGATAGACACGAAATTTCTTCTCTCACCGCCGCTTGACAACCAGGGGAAGGTGTATGAAGTGTACGTAGACTCTTACGTTCATTGCCCATGTATAGGCATGAAGTTGAACAGAGCATCAATTTCTGACATTCCACTTCCAGGAAATGTGCAGCAGAAGGAGTTCTGTTTCACTCAGAGAAATAATTCAAACGGTTTTAGAAACTAGAGAGTGTTTTCTATCCAATAGTAATAATAATATGCATATTGTACGAGCAAGAATTGAGTACGAGGCCGTTTGAAATGGGCACGATTTAACTGGCTACTCAATACTGCCCCTTGCAGCCATATTAAGTGTGCCTTGAATTCTAAATAAATTACAGACAATGTCACCTGATTGGCTCAAACACATTAAGAAGGACAGAAATTCCACAAATGCACTTTTAACAAGGCACACCTGTTCATTGAAATGCATTCCAGGTGACTACCTCAGGAAGCTGGATGAGAGAATGCCAAGAGTGTGCACAGCTGTCATCAAGGCAAAGGGTCCCTACTTTGAAGAATCTCAAATATAAAATATATGTTGAATTGTTTAATCATTTTTTGGTTACTAGATGATCCCATATGTGTTATTTCATAGTTTTGATACATTCACTGTTTTTACACAATGTAGTAAAAATAAAGAAAAACCCTGGAATGAGTAGGTGTGTCCAAACTTTTGACTGGTACTGTATGTACAGGCTATATATACAGTATATACTGTAAATATCTGAAACAGGATTCAATTTGAATGGAATGGATGGAGAGAGACTGCTTGTGCGTGCTCTGATTTAAAGCAACGATATTACAGTGATAGACTGTTTTAAACTCTGCGGTTCCAATTAAAAAATATATATTTCCAATTAAAAAATATAGTGATCCCAGAAAGCCAGATTGAGATGTGTAAATTAGACACCATTCAGTCCTTATGCTACCACAACCTTCTGGCCCCCAGCCCTGGGTGCTATCAAAATTCCCATGATGCCATTTAATGCTTACAGGATGAATAACAATTTATAAAACTGCATATCTAAGGCTCTTGTCTGTCCAAGAAGTTGGGGTAAACGGTAGACATGGTATCTGTTATCCACTTTGTTTTAGTTCATATTTTGGGTATATGGGAGGGTGACTATATTTTAAAGTAGGGTTTTAGGTCAAATATATTTTGCTGAAGGGAGGGCCATCCATTTTCATTTCAGAATGGTTCGATTTTCTCCATGTAAGTCTTATCATAAATAACGTTCACTCCCTACAACATTCACATTTACTCCACTGTAACATACACTTTCGATATGGTGTAAGTGTTTTCTGAAATGAAGATGATTAAATTTTACCTGCTCATTGTAGTAGCTCTTGTCCCAGCACCGCTCTACAGTCTGCCGGTATTCAGCACTCGGTCTGAACATCTTGAGAACAGAAAAACATACCAGTACTAGACTTTCTACAAGGACAGAATTGAACGATTAAAACTCAAATAAGATATATCATAGGATTTACCTGTACAGATGTAGAAAGGGCACGCGGGATTTTATTGCTAAAATCCATGAATTATTTGACGAAATGATAGATGGACTTTTGACAATAACTCAAAATAAAGATGAGTAATCGTAGCTAATTCGCAAAGGTGTTCGTGCTTGGGTTGGCGCAAACTAATGTTTTTAGCCAACATTCTGACGTTCTGGAGAAATCAAACATTCCATCTCCATAGAAATTGATTGTGAACATACTGTTATGGATTGTGCGTATTGTTGCGTATACTGCCGGCTACAGGTTCGATGTCACACTGTGCGTGACACGTGATGCGCTGCGCTCTCGTTCCTCACGCGTAAAAGCGAATGCAAAAATGCATGATGTCGACTATCAAATAAGGAAAACATCAACATAGGCCTAATTGTCAGCAAAAGGATTTGTTTGATTTGATTGACTCCTGCGTAATTAAATATACAAACATGTATTTATTACCAAAACATCAATGACAACGGCAAGGGTTAGCCTATAAATACAGTCTGCATTAATTTACACTTGCAAATAGTTAAATCACCTGGCAAGAAGAGCTGAAATAGCTCAGCTCAGAAAATGGCCCTAGTTTGCTATAGAAATTACTTTGATATGTTTATACTTTGAAGGGGACATAATTAACGAAAATGTCCCTTGTGTCACTTGAGGCCAATACACAGATTTTGAGCCATAGTCGAAAAACTGCTAAAATATCATTGGTAACATTCTCCTGAAATACATGTAGGCTTATAGGGCCATTTTCTGAGCTGAGCTGCTTCAGCTCTTCTTGCCAGGTGATTTAACAGTCCCATTGTGAAGACAGAGATGACCATAGAGCACTGATATATGCTACATAGCTGTAGAAAACAGTCTTTAGCATACACCAGAGAGGCTAGGAGTTATTGTGGAGGCCAGAGCAGCATATGTTATAAAGGTGAGCCAGAAGGCTGCTGTGTGACCTTTTTATACCTCACAAGGAGAAGGGAACTGTCCAGACATCAACAGCAGTGCATTGTAAACTTGAAACCCACCTCAGTGCAAGCCAGGCACAGTGTGTGTGTTTGTGTGTGTCTGTGTGTGTGTGTGTGTGTGTGTGTGTGTGTGTGTGTGTGTGTGTGTGTGTGTGTGTGTGTGTGTGTGTGTGTGTGTGTGTGTGTGTGTGTGTGTGTGTGTGTGTGTGTGTGTGTGTGTGTGTGTGTGTGTGTGTATCAAAGAGTAGAAGTGGGAAACCTGGATGGAGGGCATTGGTGTGAGTTGTAGATCCGCGCCTGCATGGGTCTCGGGGGGGGGGGGGGGGGGGTCCTGACAATGCAGTAATAACCAACGAGTAATCTAACCAAACAATTTCACAACAGCTACCTTATACACACAAGTGTAAAGGGATGAAGAATATGTACATAAAGATATATGAATGAGTGATGGTACAGAACGACATAGGCAAGATGCAGTAGATGGTATCGAGTACAGTATATACATATGAGATGAGTAATGTAGGGTATGTAAACATTATATAAAGTGGCATTGTTTAAAGTGGCTAGGGATACATTTTTTACATGTATGGCAGCAGCCACTCAATGTTAGTGGTGGCTGTTGAAGAGTCTGATGGCCTTGAGATAGAAGCTGTTTTTCAGTCTCTCGGTCCCTGCTTTGATGTACCTGTACTGACCTCGCCTTCTGGATGATAGCGGGGTGAACAGGCAGTGGCTCGGGTGGTTGTTGTCCTTGATGATCTTTATGGCCTTCCTGTGACATTGGGTGGTGTAGGTGTCCTGGAGGGCAGGTAGTTTGCCCCCGGTGATGCGTTGTGCAGACCTCACTACCCTCTGGAGAGCCTTACGGTTGTTGGCGGAGCAGTTGCCGTACCAGGTGGTGATACAGCCCGACAGGATGCTCTCGATTGTGCATCTGTAAAAGTTTGTGAGTGCTTTTGGTGACAAGCCAAATTTCTTCAGCCTCCTGAGGTTGAAGAGGCGCGGCTGCACCTTCTTCACCACGCTGACTGTGTGGGTGGACCAATTCAGTTTGTCCCTGATGATACTCAAAATATATTTTCGATTTTCGATTCTTCAAAGTAGCCACCCTTTGCCTTGATGACAGCTTTGCACACTCTTGGCATTCTCTTAACATTCTTCACCTGGAATGCTTTTCCAACAGTCTTGAAGGAGTCCCACATATGTGACCGACCGCTTTGTGTCTTATGTAGCAACATTTGAAATTGTGTTTTTTACATATGATAAAAGCAAAGACACAGAGATACAAAATGGTATTTCATACACTGCATTTGAGGAACAAAGGGAAAGTAATTCTGCTTTGAAAGTTGACAAAGTTATAACCTCACTTTTGAGAAAATGGCCTTTGAATGTTTTGGTACCTACTGGAGAGCTCTTCTTTGTCTACCACCATTCAGCATCGTTCACACCCTCTTAAGCTTTAGCCCCCACCCAAACTCTGACCATTTTACTTGCCCTAGCAGAGCTGGTTAGGATGTTTTCATGTTATCCAGAGCGTTGGTGACTGTAACTGTGCTGCTGGCAACAATTTAATTACGTTTCTTTACCGACGTTTTCTGACACTGGCCATATTGAACAGGTGCTGAGCGTTCTTAAATTCATCAGTTATTCTGCGCTCTGGCACACTCAGACGAGAGTGCTCTGGAATCGGAGTAGATGGCCAGACTGAATTTACGAACGCACCCAAAATGGTTACTTGTATAGTGTAGTCTTTTGTTAAGACATGTAGCTAGCTCTGAGATACGAATAATAAGATCATACACGTAACTTTGGCTAGCGAGCCAGCCAGCCAAAACATTTAAAAAATCGGACATGTTGACTGGATTCACAAGATGTGTACCTTTCATTTGCTGTATTGGAATTGTTAATGTGTGAAAGTTAAATATTTCAAAAAAATATATTTTGAATTTTGCGCCCTTTAGTGGCTGTTGAAGTGGCTATTGTCATATTGTGGCCGGCCTCGGCTTGCAGCTGGAAGAAGTTAATGATATTTAGATGCTAGTATTTACTTGTGACGCTATGCTAGGCTATGCTAGTCAGCTTTTTTACTGATGGGGGTGCTCCCGGATCCGGGATTGTGACCAAGTAGAAGTTAAAAATAAATCTATGTTTTGTTCGAAAAATTTGCATATTTGAGGTATAAATCAGTTTTACATTGCAGCTAACATTACAGCTACCATCACAAATAGGACCGAAGCAGCCAGAGCAATTACAGACACCAACGTCAAATACCTAAATACTCGTCATAAAACATTTCTGAAAAATCGATGGTGTACAGCAAATTAAAGACAAACATCTTGTGAATCAAGCCAATATTTCCGATTTTTTAAGTGTTTTACAGCGAAAACACAATATAGCATTATATTAGCTTACTACAATAGCCTACCACACTACCGCATTCATTCATCAAGGCACATTAGCGATAGCAATAGGTACGTTAGCGATAGGGAATAAACCAGCAAAAGATATTAATTTTCACTAACCTTCATAAACCTTCATCAGATGACAGTCCTATAACATCAGGTTATACATACACTTATGTTTTGTTCGAAAATGTGCATATTTAGAGCTGAAATCAGTGGTTACACATTGTGCTAACGTAGCATCTTTTTCCCAGAATGTGCGGATATTTTTAAGACACTCCAACTATTCTGACCAAATAACTATTCATAAACGTTAATAGAAAATACATGTTGTATAGGAAATGATAGATACACTAGTTCTTAATGCAATCGCCGTGTTAGAATTCTAAAAATAACTTCATTACGATATGCAGTTTACGTTATGGCGAGAGCGTGCGCAAAACCTGGCCGCAAACGACTATTTCACATGTTCGACAGATATATGAAATACCATCATAAAATGGGTCCTACTTTTGATGATCTTTCATCAGAATGTCGTACAAGGGGTCCTTTGTCGGGAACAATCGTTGTTTAGATTTAGAATGTCCTCTTCTCCAGTCAATTAGCACGGAAAGCTAGCAAAGTGGCGCTAAGCTCTCCTTCCTGAACAAAGGCACACAACGCAACACGCCTAACGTCCCGAATAAATTTCAATAATCTAATAAAACTATATTGAAAAAACAATATACTCTAGCCCGGCCGCTCTAGCCTGGCCGATATGTGGAGCTGGGATGTACCGCACCGGGCTAAGCACACATACAGGAGACACCGTGCGCTCTTCCGCATAACACAGTGTCTGCCCGTACTCTCGCTCTCCACGGTAAGCCCGGGAAGTTGGCGCCGGTCTCCTACCTGACTTCGCCACACTCCCCTTTAGACCCCCCCCAAGACATTTTTGGGGCTGACTCTCAGGCTTCCAGCCTTGCTTCCGTGCTGCCTCCTCATACCACCGCCTCTCGGCTTTAGCTGCCTCCAGCTCTTCACGAGGGCGGCGATACTCTCCAGCTTGAACCCAAGGTCCCTTACCGTCCAGAATTTCTTCCCATGTCCAGAAGTCCTGTGCATGCTGCTGCTGCTGTCGCTGCTGCCCGTTACCACGCTGCTTGGTCCTATGTTGGTGGGTGATTCTGTCACGGCTGTCTTCCTCTTCTTCCTCTGAAGAGGTGTAACAAGGATCGGACCAATACGCAGCGTGGTATGCATCCATGTTTTAATATAGAAAACTGAACTATGAACACCAATACAAAACAATAAACGTGAACAAACCGTAACAGTCCCGTGTGGCACAAACACTGACACAGGAAACAATCACCCACAAAATACCCAAAGAACATGGCTGCCTAAATATGGTTCCATATCAGAGACAACGATAAACACCTGCCTCAAATTGAGAACCAATCTAGGCAACCATAGACTTACATAAACACCTATAATGAACACAACCCCATAACTCTACAAAAAAAACCTAGACAGTACAAACACCCTAGACAAGACAAAAACACACAAACCACCCTCGTCACACCCTGACCTAACAAAAATAATAAAGAGAACAAAGATAACTAAGGCCAGGGCGTGACAATAATAAAAATGTATATACGGTAATGACACAAAAGATACCACATAAACGTGCCGTTCCAACGGCACACTTGAACAAGTGCTGTTACAAACTTAACAGCAAAAATTGCAAGCTTCAGGTCTCTCTTGATGTGAATATTTTGTCCCAGTGAGACTAACGTGGAAATATAAAGTTGAAGTGAAAAAAACGTTAAAAAGATGGAGTAGTCAGCAGCTAATGTTTCATCTCATTCAGTCTCTCCTGTACCTTCTGTGGCTGGTCAAACTGCACCAGTCTGAGGATGTTCTTGTTGTCCATCACTCCCTGGATAAACTCCTCCTCTGTTAGCTTATCTGAAAGGACAGAACATATAACAGATACAATAATAGATAGATTTACAATGCTCATTGCACATAAGCTCAAAATGCATTCATCAAAATACAATATACAATATATGTACGATTTTCTTGAACTATTCTTTGAGTGGTTCCTAAACATGAAAACAAGGCTTCCCATTTTCTTTCTTGCCGAAGAAATCCCAGATTTTATCAGCTCTCTTCTCTGGTGTGTTCTCATCATCAGGAAGATTCTTCTTGTCCTCTTTGGAGATCATGTTGAATATCAACTATAAACAGAAAGTTTCTTTCATCATTATAGAGATTTGAGCAGCACACAAAACATGATGTGACCACATCTCATCTCTTACACCTACTTCATCACATCTATTTCACAATGACTCTACAACTGACCTCAACCATCTCCTGGATCTCCTTCTTAGTTATGCTTCCGTTGTGGTCGAAGTCGTACAGGTTGAACGCCCACTCCAGTTTCTGTATGGTCCTCCCAGAGGAGGTCAAGTGCAGGGCCATGATGTACTCCTTAAAGTCCAGCATCCCATCACTGCAGGGTTCAATATCATTCAATTACTCTGTTTCTATATCCCACAAGTACTAATTATGCAGAGCAGTGCAAATCAGCAGGAACGTTGTAATGATCATATCATCCATCACCTGTTGGAATCGAAGCTCCTGAAGACGTGGCGTGCATAAGCCTTGGGGTCTGCGTCGGGGAAGAATTTGATGTAGATGGCCTCAAACTGCTGCTTGCTGATTCGCCCACTGGGACACTCTCTCAGGAAGGTCTGGTACCTATAGAGGATGAAATGAAGATGTCTCAAACAGTAGCTACGTCTCAAATGACACCCTTCTCTCTATAAAGTGTATTTATTTTGACCAGAATTGTAAGTTCTAGGTACCCGGTACATAGCTGCTCCTCGCTGTACTTGGTGTTCAATTTCAGCTCCTCTAGGAGATCCTTGGACAGGGAGACACTTTTGCTGTTGCCCATCTCTCCTGTGTTTCGGGATCGTTGTCCTCTATTTTTTTCTCTGTTTAATCCCTCTCTGTTCGTTGCTCTATTTTGCTCGATTCCTCCATTGTTCTTTATCAGTGTCTTTGTCTTCCACAGTTTCTTTGTTTTCTCTGATCTCTCATGTGAGGGTACCCACTCAATCCTAGTCTGGTGCACCTCTGCTCTGACCAGAAACAAACACTGGCCCTCTTGTTCTCTGCTATTTAAATGAACACAGATTGGTATTGGTCCAGACTGGGTGTAGGGGAGATTATAGTACACACAGCTGGTGATTTTCAGTGCACTCAACTGACACCTACGTTGAAATGGATAGGGATTAAACAGCAGGGAACCTCATGGTCTAATACTGTTTGATTAGATTGGTGTCTGTATTACCTGTTTTACACTGATACTCAGTGAAAGGCAAAAACAGATATGAACATGAGTCATCACTCTCACATGCTGTGATTATTCATAAGTATGACATTGTAATTTGTCAATTACTGAGGTAAAAAAAAGTTTTTATATATATAAATAAATGTATATATTGAACAAAAATATAAACGCAACATGCAACAATTTCAAAGATTTTAATGAGTTCAAATCAAATGGTATTTGTCACATACACATGGTTAGCAGATGTTAATGCGAGTGTAGCGAAATGCTTGTGCTTCTAGTTCCGACCATGCAGTAGTTTCTTACAAGTAATCTAACCAAACAATTTCACAACACCTACCTTATACACACAAGTGTAAAGGAATGAATAAGAATATGTACATAAAAAAATATGAATGAGCGATGGCCAAACGGCATAGGCAAGATGCAGTAGATGGTATAGAGTACAGTATATACATATGAGATGAGTAATGTAGGGTATGTAAATGTAACGGATGTGAAATGGCTGGCAAGTTAGCGGGTACGCGCTACTGGCGTTTCAATCAGTTATGTCACTTGCTCTGAAACCTGCAAGTAGTGTTGCCCCTTGCTGTAACGGCTTTCCTCTTCCTCTTCATCAGAAGAGGAGGAACATGGATTGAACCAAGGCGCAGCGGAGTTTGTCGACATGATTTATTAAAGAAAAACACGAACTCGACTAATACACTAACAAAACAAATAATCGGTGTAGACAGATCTGAACGACTGACTCACATAACACGCGAGAACGCACGAACAGGGAAAAAAGCCTACACATAAATGACACTGAACAAACAAACCGAAACCAGTCCCGTGTGGTGCAACGACAAAAAACAAACACAGGAGACAATCACCCACAACGAACACTGTGAAAACACCTACCTAAATATGACTCTTAATTAGAGGAACGCCAAACACCTGCCTCTAATTAAGAGCCATACCAGGCAACCCATAAACCAACATAGAAACAGAAAACATAGAATGCCCACCCAAACTCACGTCCTGACCAACTAACACATATAACAAACTAACAGAAATAGGTCAGGAACGTGACACTTGCTCTGCAAGGGCCGTGGCTTTTGTGGAGCGATGGGTAACGACGCTTCGTGGGTGACTGTTGTTGATGTGTGAAGAAGGTCCCTGGTTCGCGCCCGTGTAGGGGCGAGGGGACGGTTTAAAGTTATACTGTTACATAAACTTTATATAATTTTTCATTATTAAAGTGGCTAGAGATGAGTCAGTATGTTGGCAGCAGCCACTCAATGTTAGTGATGACTTTCAGTCTCTCGGTCCCAGCTTTGATGCACCTGTACTGACCTCGCCTTCTGGATGATAGCGGGGTGAACAGGCAGTGGCTCGGGTGGTTGTTGTCCTTGATGATCTTTTTGGCCTTCCTGTGACATTGGGTGGTGTAGGTGTCCTGGAGGGCAGGTAGTTTGCCCCCGGTGATGCGTTGTGCAGACCTCACTACCCTCTGGAGAGCCTTACGGTTGTGGGCGGAGCAGTTGCCGTACCAGGCGGTGATACAGCCGGACATGATGCTCTCGATTGTGAATCTGTAAAAGTTTGTGAGTGCTTTTGGTGACAAGCCAAATTTCTTCACCCTTCTGAGATTGAAGAGGCGCTGCTGCGCCTTCTTCACAACGCTGTCTGTGTGGGTGGACCATTTCAGTTTGTCCGTGATGTGTACGCCGAGGAACTTGAAACTGTCTACCCTCTCCAAGCATGTTGGGAGAGGCATGGCCATCAAAATCACTTGGAACTGAAATGAACCAGATCCCTGCTGCAAAGTCAACTGTAAAGCTTTCTTTGGTTTCCCTAATCTATCTATTCCAACAGGGACCACTGTTGATTACCCATAGAGATTTTTGCAATCAAAGAAAGAAAGATATTATTGGATATGGCCCTATCTTTCAGACTACTAGTTTAATAGCATATACATAAAGACCATTGTTCTTTGTACTGTGGTCATGCTTGTCAACGTATATATATATATATATACATATATATAGATTCAATGTAGTATTTTTTGTTGTACATGATAATGACTAAAAACATATATACCAAGACACCAAGTCATCAGAATTACTGTAACATACATGACTTCAGATATTAGACAAGACTGCCATCTGCTGGAAAACGGAAGAAATACAGTTATTAAACTAGGAAACTCAGGCTTACACATGTTCAATACATGTTGATGCATAAATAATATGTAATTTAAGTTTGTGATGAAATGTGAATTGAAACTGTAAATAGTTACAAAAAATAACAATACAAATCGATTGCTACTGTAAATAGTAAAAATAGTCATTGAATGAAGACATAATAAAATATTTAATGAGGAAAAAAGTATTGAGAAATATTTAACATGCGAAACAACAACTGGTGTGTGTGTGTGTGTGTGTGTGTGTGTGTGTGTGTGTGTGTGTGTGTGTATGTGTGTGTGTGTGTGTGTGTGTGTATGTGTGTGTGTGTGCGTGCGTGTGTTTGTGTGTGAGCTGAAGTCATCTGCTGAAGAGCTGGTCAGGTTCACACCATCAAATCATCTTCGTAAATGCAGCAGAAAAGTCGACGGAAGAATCTCACGACTCTGCTTTTCTTTGGTTTAATGACCACAACATCTTCTGGAAATGAGAAGGAAAAGATCAATCACAATAGCTTAAATTAGTTACAAATGAGTTAGTTACAAAACTGTCATGTTAAAATAAAACATTAGCTAATACCTTATATTACCGAAGGAAATGATAACCTGTCAAAGTGATCTGTGTTAATGTAACTCACCTGACTGGAGGTCAACTGGTTCATCCGTAACCTTAAGGTTGACTGGATTAGTGGCCAGGGGTGTTGTGATGTTGTCCACCTTAACTGGGGCATCAACCAGGGGTGTTGTGATGTTGTCCACCTTAACTGGGGCATCAACCAGGGGTGTTGTGATGTTGTCCACCTTAACTGGGGCATCAACCAGGGGTGTTGTGATGTTGTCCACCTTAACTGGGGCATCAACCAGGGGTGTTGTGATGTTGTCCACCTTAACTGGGGCATCAACCAGGGGTGTTGTGATGTTGTCCACCTTAACTGGGGCATCAACCAGGGGTGTTGTGATGTTGTCCACCTTAACTGGGGCATCAACCAGGGGTGTTGTGATGTTGTCCACCTTAACTGGGGCATCAACCAGGGTTGTTGTGATGTTGTCCACCTTAACTGGGGCATCAACCAGGGGTGTTGTGATGTTGTGCACCTTAACTGGGGCATCAACCAGGGGTGTTGTGAGGTTGTCCAGCACTTTGTCATGGATAGTGGTCAAGGGCTTTTTAATGTCTGGCAGTGACAGCGGTCGAAGCAACTCCAACATCTTGACAGGGTTAGGGACAAATTCGTCGGCGATTGCCAGGTTCATGTCCACAGACTGAAAGCAAAAATATGTAATATTTAATAATAATATTAATATTTATTATTTAACATAACATTTGCAACATTGCAGATGTACTTTTTAAATGTGTCATTAACAATATTGACAACAATACATTTTAGGATCAGACATAACTGAATGAGTGGACGTTAATAAGATAAACACTTGAAATCATTGCTTACTCCATTGCTTCCTGAATCTTCAGCCTCGTCGACGTCTGCTGCTGAGAGGAGCATCTTGGGGCACATCTTCTTTGCAAACAAGTTGGCCACCACTAAACATCTCTCCTCATCACATATGAAGGCTTCAATCCCCAGGCACTGGGATGATGGGTACCTCTTCATGTACTCCCAGTAGAAGGTGTAAGCCCAGTACTGCTTACTGTCAGAGTCGGTACTCTTCTCCACCTCCTCATTAACGATGTTGCGGAATCTGGAAGTGATGCTCGGAAACAGTGTGCAGATACGATCGGTGATAGTGAGGAACTCTGACTCAAGGTCCTCTGATGCAGGAGGGAGCCTCTCCAAGAATAGCATGACCATGTGTTTAGGGATGATTTTCGTGCCAAAGCCTGGCATGGCATTAGCGGCGAAGCTTGGCGATGCGGTGAAGGTTGTCAGGTCAAATCCTGAGGGTGGAATGCAGGGTGCCGGTGCAAAGCCTGGTGGTGGCGGACACAATTAAGATCAATCTTACATAAAAACTTGAAGTTGCACTCTAGTGTCCTTTTCACCTCAGTTAACACCTGATGTGCTTAACAAAAGTCACCTCTCAACAGGTGGTCTAGGTATGTCATGACATAGCACAAGTGTGGGGGTGGGACGTTTCTATTTTGTTCTATATTGCTTTTCTGTTGTTCGTTAAGCAAGGGGGAGGCCAATGACACCTGAATGGCCTGCTCCTTGAAGTTGGCAGTTGTCTCTAATAAACTGTATTTTGGTCAAAACTTATAATTTTCCCCTTGAGAGCAGTAGTCACCAACCTTTTCTGAGTCAAAATCACTTTCTGAGTCAAGATCACTTTCTGAGTCAAGATCACTTTCTGAGTCAAGATCACTTTCTGAGTCAAGATGCAAGTCCAGATGTAGCGCTCAGATTTTTTTTAAACATGACTTTAAAAAAAGTTTACCTATGCAACATTAACTATTTCAAAACTGTTCTGTAGCAATGAGGTTTGTTCAGTAGGCTATAGGCCCAATACATTATCACTGCATATTGGCTACGCTTGGATTGGCCTGCCAATGTTGATCTTTTCAGACCATGTGTTTAAATAATATATATATTTTTGGATATATGATAACACTGGTAATTAGATAATTTGTTGTATTATTTGGGAGGCACAGCTGAGTGAGCATAATAATTCACATCATAATTCACAGGAAAATGTGCAGGCTATCTGATTGGCCAGCGGTAGGCCTATACAGTAGGTGCAGTTGATTTACTCTCTGCACCTGCCGGGTAGGCGGAGTTCTACTTTCAGACACAAGAAATGGTTCAAAATGGGAACACTATGCCTTCCCGGTGCTAGGGCTGCTGAATCAAGTGCACCTACAACCAACAGCGTGAACGTAATACAAAAAATAGGAACTTAAGGTTTTATTATAGGCTTTTTTACATAAATGTTTGATGATCGACTAGAAATGCCTTGGAGATCGACCAGTCAATAGTGATTGACCGGTTGGTGACCACTGCTTTAGTGTGTGTACGTTACTGGACTTATATTTAGGATAGCGCTTTTCATCAGGAAAAGTTCAACAATCTCTGGAGGACGTCTTTAACTTAATTACCAAACTGTCTAGTTATAAAACTTTAGCCAGTAAGTTACACTACAGTGAAAAATGATCACCTGTCAAAATGATTGTGACAGTGTAACTCACCTGACTGAAGGACAAGTGTTTCATCCAAAACCTCAAGGTTGACTGGATTAGTGGTCAGGGGTGTTGTGATGTCTACCACTTTGACAGGGTTAGGGGTCACTGGAATTGCTAGGTTCAAGTCCACAGACTGAAAGCAACAAGGACACAATATTTAACAGAACATTTGCTACATTTCATATCTCCTTTTTCCCAACATTGACATTTATTTATATTTTTATCAGAGATAATTTAATGAGTGGACTTTCATAAAGATAACCACTTGAAATCATCGCTTACTCCATTGATGCCTGAATCTTCAGCCTCGTCGAAGTCTGCTGCTGAGGGGAGCATCTTGGGGAACATCTTCTTTGCAAACAATTTGGCCACCACTAAACATCTCTCCTCATCACATGTGAAGGCTTCAATCCCCAGGCACTGGGATGATGGGTACCTCTTCATGTATTCCCAGTAGAAGGTGTAAGCCCAGTACTTCTTACTGTCAGAGTCGGTACACTTCTCCAGCTCCTCATTAACGATGTTGCGGAATCTGGCAGTGATGCTTTGAAACAGTGTGCAGATACGATCGGTGATAGTCAGGAACTCTGACTCAAGGTCCTCTGACGCAGGAGGGAGCCTCTCCAAAAATAGCAGGACAATTTGTTTCAGGATGACTTCCGTTCCAAAGCCCTGCATGGCATTAGCGGCAAAGCTTGGCGAATAGGGGCAGGTTGCCAGGGCAAAGCCTGGGGGTGGATTGCAGGGTGCTGGGAAAAAATCTGGTGTTGGGGTGCAAGGTGCCGTGGCAAAGCCTGTTGGTGGCGGACAAAGTGAAGATCAGTCTTACATAAAAACTTGAAGGCTTTATTGTTGGGTTTTTTTCATACATGTTTGGTGATTGACTAGAAATGCCTTGGAGATCGACCAGTCGATTGCGATTGGCCGGTTGGTGACCACTGCTTTAGTGTGTGTACTTTACTGGATTTAGACTTGGGATATCGCTTTTTAACAGGAAAACTTCAACTATATCTGGAGGACGTCTTTAACTTAAATACCAAACTGTCTAGTTATAAAACTTTAGCCAGTAAGTTACACGACAGTGAAAAATGATCACCTGTCAAAGTGATTGTGACAGTGTAACTCACCTGACTGAAGGACAAGTGTTTCATCCAAAACCTCAAGGTTGACTGGATTAGTGGTCAGGGGTGTTGTGATGTCTACCACTTTGACAGGGTTAGGGGTCTCTGGGATTGCCAGGTTCAAGTCCACAGACTGAAAGCAACAAGGACACAATATTTAACAGAATATTTGCTACATTTCATATCTCCTTTTTCCCAACATTGACATTTATTTGTATTTTTATCAGAGATAATTTAATGAGTGGACTTTCATAAGGATAAACACTTGAAATCATCGCTTACTCCATTGATGCCTGAATCTTCAGCCTCGTCGAAGTCTGCTGCTGAGGGGAGCATATTGGGGAACATCTTCTTTGCAAACAATTTGGCCACCACTAAACATCTCTCCTCATCACATGTGAAGGCTTCAATCCCCAGGCACTGGGATGATGGGTACCTCTTCATGTACTCCCAGTAGAAGGTGTAAGCCCAGTACTTCTTACTGTCAGAGTCAGTACACTTCTCCAGCTCCTCATTAACGATGTTGCGGAATCTGGCAGTGATGTTTTGAAACAGCGTGCAGATACGATCGGTGATAGTCAGGAACTCTGACTCAAGGTCCTCTGACGCAGGAGGGAGCCTCTCCAAGAATAGCAGGACCATTTGTTTCAGGATGACTTCCGTGCCAAAGCCCTGCATGGCATTAGCGGCAAAGCTTGGCGACGAGGTGCAGGTTGCCAGGGCAAAGCCTGGGGGTGGATTACCGGGTGCTGGGGCAAAATCTGGTGTTGGGGTGCAGTGTGCCATGGCAAAGCCTGGTGGTGGGGGGCATGAAGCCGGGATAAAGCGTGATTGTGGGGGACAGGATGCCTGGGCAAAGCCTGGTGGTAGGGGGCAGGATAGAGGGGTAAAGCCTGGTGGTGGGGGGCATGATGCCTGGGCAAATCCTGGTGGTGGGGGGCAGGATAGAGGGGCAAAGCCTGGTGGTGGGGGGCAGGATAGAGGGGCAAAGCCTGGTGGTGGGGGGCAGGATAGAGGGGCAAAGCCTGGTGGTGGGGGGCAGGATAGAGGGGCAAAGCCTGGTGGTGGGGGGCAGGATGGAATGGCAAAGCCAGGTGGTGGGGGGAATGATGCCTGGGCAAATCCTGGTGGTGGGGGACAGGATAGAAGGGCAAAGTCTGGTATTGGGGGGCAGGATAGAGGGGCAAAGCATGGTGGTGGGGGGCATGTTGCCTGGGCAAATCCTGGTGGTGGGGGGCAGGATAGAAGGGCAAAGCCTGGTGGTGGGGGGCAGGATAGAGGGGCAAAGCCTGGTGGTGGGGGCCAGGATAGAGGGGCAAAGTCTGGTGGTGGGGGGCAGGATAGAAGGGCAAAGCCTGGTGGTGGGATGCATGATAGAAGGGCAAAGGCTGGTGGTGGGGGGCATGATAGAGGGGCAAAGCCTGGTGGTGGGGGGCAGGATAGAGGGGCAAAGCCTGGTGGTGGGGGGCAGGATAGAAGGGCAAAGCCTGGTGGTGGGATGCATGATAGAAGGGCAAAGGCTGGTGGTGGGGGGCATGATAGAGGGGCAAAGCCTGGTGGTGGGGGGCAGGATAGAAGGGCAAAGCCTGGTGGTGGGGGGCGTGATAGAAGGGCAAAGCCTGGTGGTGGGGGGCAGGATAGAAGGGCAAAGCCTGGTGGTGGGGGGCAGGATGCAGTGGCAAAGCCTGGGGGTAATATGCATGGTGCTGGGGCAAAGCCTACAGGTGGAATGCAGGGTGCTGAGTGTTTTACCACCACATTCCCTTGAAATTAGAAGGAGAAGATCAATATCATACAAACACAACTTATTACAAAACTGTCTAGTTACAAAACATTAGCTAATGAGTTATATTACAGTAAGACATGATAACCTGTCAAAGTGATCCGTGTCAATTTAACTCACCTGACTGGAGGTCAACTGGAATAGTGGTCATGGTTGTTGTGATGTTGTCCACTTTGACGGGGTTAGTGATTAGGGGTGCTGTGATGTCCACCATGGGGGTAGTGGCCAGGGGTTGAAGCCAATCCACCACTTTGACAAGGTTAGGGACAATGTGCTCGGTGATTGCCAGGTTCATGTCCACAGACTGAAAGCAACAAGGACATCATATTTCTCGTAACATTTGCGACATTACAAATCTTCTTTTCACCAACAACAACAACAAAAAATGCTTTGTATGAGTGGACTTTCATAAAGATAAAGACTTGTAATCATTGCTTACCTCACTGCTCCCTGAAGCTGGTGTCCCTTCATCCACGTCCTTCAGCTTTACCAGCTCCTCCACCACATGGTGAACCATGTGCCTCGTTAGCATGGTGGCCCTGGCAGATGTTGCAATCTTAAGTACCAGCTCTGTGCCAGTATAGTGGTGAAGATGAGTATGGATGTTTGTCACCATCTCAAGGATCTGGTACCAGCCAATATGCCAGTTGGCCTTGCCCCCTTTCTTTGTGACTTTAACCCCACACAGTGACAGCTGGTGGATTATGTCGTTTATGAGGGGCCAGTAATGAAGGTTAATGTCTTCCTCTAGGTGGCCTTCGAAGACTACATAAACTATCATACCAATGATGTTCCTCAGGAGCTCCGAGGAGATTACTAGCTGGTCAGGGCACTTTGGACGAACCTCGCTCGCCTTGGGCTCTGATAGCCAGATGCGGATAGAGCTTAATGGAATGTAGTCAGCAGGAGCTTCAAACAGCCTCTGGACTTTGGTGCTCACAGCTTCAATGATGGTGCTGATCAGGGTGGAACTTTGGGTGAAAAGAGCTCTCCTAAGGTCCTCAGGGCTGCTTAGGCACTGGATCTTACGGTTGAGTGATTGGACCATCCTGACACCAGTGCAACAAGAGTAGTAGACTTGAGCGACAGGAGGAGCCTTCAGAACTCTAGAGAGGTTCTCCACTACTGCCAGCACTATGGTGACACTCATGTCGCTCAGGGCCATGGAGGACCGGTCACAGGGGCTTTCCATCTGGCAGGACCAGAGGGCCTGGAGCAGCCTGGACACGATGTCCACCACCACCTTAGAGGGACAGCACAGCTTGGCGTACGGCTGGAAGGCCAGGCTCTGGGAAATGCTCTTTAGAGCTCTTACAACCTCATCGCAGACCTCAGGGTTTCTAAAATATACAAGCCAGAGAGACAGAGGAAACACTTTTATGCACTTTGAAACGCGTCCTCTGTAAGAAATGTGCTACATACAGTAAATGAAGATTGATATCGGCCCCTGCACTAGTCATTTCATTTAGCATCAGTGGATGGATAGAATAATACATAGACCAAACAACTGTAACATAAAGAGTGAATGTGACTCACAGGTAGGAGAGATCAGCAGTAAAGTCAAGTGAGTCAATTGCCTGACTAAGGTCGGTGGCCAACTCAGTACACGCCTCATGTTCAACATCCCTCATTCTGAGTTGAGTGTTCACCTCCCAGGTCTGTCACAGGAAACAGGGCGTGCCATTAATGCCCATAGCAGTGAGGGGAAAATATTGATATCGACATACCATGAGCCAATGCTATATAAGGACATTGTTTATTAGAAAGGATAACTCACTAACTGTATATTATCTCCATTTAATTTATACTGTAGACATCTTTCTAATCTCTTACCAGGTGACTTATGTCATTCCCTTCCTCTGCTTCCTTTCTGAACCTTAAAATCAAATACAGAGCAACTGAACATTCCTGCCTTTTTCTCCTTCCTCTACTTTCACATTGATTTCCCATTGAGCCTATGACCGTGATTCAGTGGCGTAGCCAGAAACGTGTTGATGGGTGGGCCTGCAAACATTTGGGTGGGCAGGAAACGTCCTGCTATTGTACACATTTTGCCATGAGGCTGAGAGAAAATGTAGCATTTTAAAGCTAAGTGAAGCTACATTATAGATATGTTGACTGATAAAGGCACTGAATTATGAGCTGAATTGTTTGCTAAATGAACAAATTAAATAGGCAGTGGCATGGTGCATATTGCCATATAAGCACAGTGAAATATGCCTCAATGCAGTCATATTTGTGGCTTATTGGGAGTGTGGCTCTCAGTTAGTTATTTTTGGCAACCCATCCCGGGAGAGTGAATGTCATTCCATATTATCTGTTCTGTTATATTTCATCAAATTTGTGCACTGATTGCTATGAATTCTATCTGATGGTGTTCGCATGTTTAGGTAAAAAGAAAATCGTGTCCCATTCAGAACACAAGCAATAAAAAAAAATATATATATTTGGGGAAGACCCAAAGGTTGCGTGTTCGAATCACATCATTGACAACTTTACAATTTTAGCTAATTAGCAACTTTGCAACTACTTAGAACTTTTTAGCTACTTTGCAACTACTTAGCATGTAATATAACCCTTCCCCTAAACATAACCACTAACCCCTAGCCTAGCTAAAGTTAGCCACCTAGCTGACATTAGCCGCAAATAAGTGGAATGCGGAACATGTCATATGTATTGCAAATTCATAACATATTGTACGGACTGCTTTAAAAACTAAAAAAATATCTATTTTTGATGTAAATGGCATGTTACAGAAGGGTCCTGACATTTTTTAGCAATTGTACTTGTTTTTGAAAAACGTACCCCGACCAGCGATTCACTTCCTCATCATCGTTTTGCAGTACTGGGGCTCTGAAAAGACATGATCAAATGCTCTCAATATAGTGAAGCTGGTCTTTAGATGTTGTACACATGAAATTGTGTCTTTCCAAATGTACCCGCAACGTTTTATTCCATTTTGTGTGAATCAAGCTGTTTCCCCTACACAGCTGTTCCATTCTCTGTGTAGCCTGCTGCTAGAATGGATGGAGAGGTATCCCTCGAGTCGCAACAAAATGTAATAGAACGTTGTGGATAAAGTTCGGAATGATACAATTCTGCCCCACCTGCCCTGAATGACGGGTCGCCACTGTAGCTAACAAACACACTGTGCAGATAATCTTCAAATTCATTCTTTCACACAATACTTTATCATCGCACTGGCTGACCACTGGCTCACCAACTCCCTTACCAAAATGGCTGACTTTTTATAGTGTCCTATGAAGGTTCATGTCCATTCCTGTATTCTGATTCCTAATTATATGGTACATAGTACAAGGAGCTGTACTCACCGCTCCAGGGACCTGTTCTTAACCAGCCAGTTGCTCATGTCCTCCACGGTGGTGTGTTGAGGGACATGACTCTGGAGGCCTTGTCTCTGGAGCACCAGAAACTGCTTCATCAGCTTCTTCTGCAAGACAAATCATGTTGTCTGTCAGACAACCTAGAGTTCGCTTTAGCCGGTCTGAATTGACAGGTGTCCGGGGTTTGTACTAGGGATGTGCCAGCAGCATACCACCATGCATCCAAGCTGGATCTGTCTGAGCTGACTTCTCTGTGTGTGTGTGTGTGTGTGTGTGTGTGTGTGTGTGTAAATGATGTACAGTGTTAAGGCAGTCAATGTTGTTCTCCTCCTCAGACGAGGAGGAGCATGGATCGGACCAAGATGCGGATTGGTAATTGTACATGTTTAATGTAAAAACACAAGAAAACACTACAAAATACAAAACAACAAACGTGACTAACCTCAAACAGTCCTGTGTGGCCCAAACACTAACACAGGAAACAAACACCCACAAAACACCAGTGAAACCCTGGCTGCCTTTGTATGACTCTCAATTAGAGACAAACAATGCACACCTGTCTCTAATTGAGAATCATACCAGGCCGAACACAAAACCCCACATAGAAATACAAACATAGACAAACCCACCCAACTCACGCCCTGACCAACTAAAATGAATACAAAACAAAGGAAAACAGGTCAGGAACGTGACAGAACCCCCCCCTTAAGGTGCGAACTCCGGGCGCACCAGCACAAAGTCTAGGGGAGGGTCTGGGTGGGCGTCTGTCCACGGTGGCGGCTCTGGCGGTGGACGAGGTCCCCACCCCACCATAATCAATCCCCGCTTCTTTATCCCCCTCCCAATGACCACCCTCCCACTAACCCCACCTAAATGAAGGGGCAGCACCGGGATAAGGGGCAGCACCGGGATAAGGGGCAGCACCGGGACAAGGGGCAGCACCGGGACAAGGGGCAGCACCGGGACAAGGGGCAGCACCGGGACAAGGGGCAGCACCGGGACAAGGGGCAGCACCGGGACAAGGGGCAGCACCGGGACAAGGGGCAGCACCGGGATAAGGGGCGGCAGGTCCTGGCTGAGGGACTCCGGCAGGTCCTGGCTGAGGGACTCCGGCAGGTCCGGGCTGAGTGGCAGCTCTGGACTGTAGGGCAGCTCCGGACTGTAGGGCAGCTCCGGACTGTAGGGCAGCTCCGGACTGTAGGGCAGCTCCGGACTGTAGGGCAGCTCCGGACTGTAGGGCAGCTCCTGACTGTAGGGCAGCTCCTGACTGGCGGGCAGCTCCTGACTGGTGGGCGTCTCTGGCAGCTCCTGACTGGCGGGCGTCTCTGGCAGCTCCTGACTGGCGGGCGTCTCTGGCAGCTCCTGACTGGCGGGCGTCTCTGGCAGCTCCTGACTGGCGGGCGTCTCTGGCAGCTCCTGACTGGCGGGCGTCTCTGGCAGCTCCTGACTGGCGGGCGTCTCTGGCAGCTCCTGACTGGCGGGTGTCTCTGGCAGCTCCTGACTGGCGGACGGCTCTAGCGGCTCCTGACTGACGGCTCTAGCGGCTCCTGACTGACGGACGGCTCTACTGGCTCGGGACAGACGGGCGGCTCTAATGGCTCGTGGCAGACGGCTGACTCAGATGGCGCTGGGCAGACAGATGGCTCAGACGGCGCTGGGCAGACAGATGGCTCAGACGGCGCTGGGCAGACAGATGGCTCAGACGGCGCTGGGCAGACAGATGGCTCAGACGGCGCTGGGCAGACAGATGGCTCAGACGGAGCTGGGCAGACAGATGGCTCAGACGGAGCTGGGCAGACGGGCCGTTCAGGCACCGCTGGGCAGACGGCAGACTCTGGCCGGCTGAGACGCACTATAGGCCTGGTGCGTGGTACCGGAACTGGAGGTACCGGGCTGAGGGCACGCACCTCAGGGCGAGTGCGGGGAACAGGAACAGGGCACACTGGACTCTCGTGGCGCACTCTAGGCCTGGTGCGTGGTACCGGAACTGGAGGTACCGGGCTGAGGGCACGCACCTCAGGGCGAGTGCGGGGAGAAGGAACAGTGCGTCCAGGGCTCTGGAGACGCACAGGAGGCTTGGTGCGTGGTGCCGGAACTGGAGGCACCGGGCTGGAGACACGCACCATAGGGAGAGTACGTGGAAGAGGAACAGGGCTCTGGAGATGCACTGGAAGCCTGGTGCGTGGTGTAGGCACTGGTGGTACTGAGCTGGGGTGGGAAGGTGGCGCCGGATATACCGGACCGTGAAGGAGGACACGTGCTCTTGAGCACCGAGCCTCCCCAACCTTACCAGGTTGAATGGACCCCGTAGCCCTGCCAGTGCGGCGAGGTGGAATAGCCCGCACTGGGCTATGCAGGCGAACCGGGGACACCACCTGTAAGGCTGGTGCCATGTACGCCGGCCCGAGGAGACGTACTGGAGGCCAGATACGTTGGGCCGGCTTCATGGCATCCGGCTCGATGCCCAACCTAGCCCTCCCAGTGCGGCAAGGTGGAATAGCCCGCACTGGGTTAAGCACGCGTACTGGGAACACCGTGCGCTTTACCGCATAACACGGTGTCTGACCAGTACGACGCCCTCTCACTCCACGGCAAGCCCGGGGAGTTGGCTCAGGTATCCTACCTGGCTTCGCCACACTCCCCTTTAGCCCCCCCCCCAAGAAATTTTTGGGTGAGCCTCTCGGGCTTCCAGCCTCTCATACGTGCTGCCTCCTCATACCAGCGCTCCTGGGCTGTGGCTGCCTCCTTCTCCTCCCGAGAGCGGCGATTCACACCAACCTTAGCCCAGGGTCCTTCTCCATTGAATATTTGTTCCCAACTCCATTCCTCTTCTCTCCATTGCTTTAGTTCCTTTCCTCCGGCTCCAATCCGCTTGGTCCTGTTGTGGTGGGTGTTTCTGTTAAGGCAGTCAATGTTGTTCTCCTCCTCAGACGAGGAGGAGCATGGATCGGACCAAGATGCGGATTGGTAATTGTACATGTTTAATGTAAAAACACAAGAAAACACTACAAAATACAAAACAACAAACGTGACTAACCTCAAACAGTCCTGTGTGGCCCAAACACTAACACAGGAAACAAACACCCACAAAACACCAGTGAAACCCTGGCTGCCTTTGTATGACTCTCAATTAGAGACAAACAATGCACACCTGTCTCTAATTGAGAATCATACCAGGCCGAACACAAAACCCCACATAGAAATACAAACATAGACAAACCCACCCAACTCACGCCCTGACCAACTAAAATGAATACAAAACAAAGGAAAACAGGTCAGGAACGTGACATACAGTGGGTATCATAAGTACTCACCCCCCTTGGATGTTTTCAAATGTTCATGTATTACAACGTGGGATTTTTGTCAATGATCTACACAAAATACTCCATAATGTAAAAGTGAAAAAAAACATATTTCCAAATGTATAAAAATGAAATAACTCAAATATAGTCTTTGCTTAAGTATTCACGCCCTTTGTTTAGGCAAGACTAAATTAGTTCAGGAGTAAAATGTGGCTTAACAAATCACATGAATTACATGGACGGTGTGTTAAAAATAGGGCATGACCTTGGAACTAAAGTTCTATCTGACATTTTGGTCAAAAATCAGTTATTCACATAGAGATTCCCTTTAGGTGGTCCTTTTCATGTGGTATGTACGCTTTTTCTTGAAATCCATTTACAATGAAAGAAAAATGTATAATCTGAAAGTTCTGTCTGAGCAAACACTTTTTAACTTGGTGCTATGAGGTTCTGTCTGAGCAAACACCTTTTAACTTGGTGCTATTAGGTTCTGTCTGAGCAAACACCTTTTAACTTGGTGCTATGAGGTTCTGTCTGAGCAAACACCTTTTAACTTGGTGCTATTAGGTTCTGTCTGAGCAAACACCTTTTAACTTGGTGCTATTAGGTTCTGTCTGAGCAAACACCTTTTAACTTGGTGCTATGAGGTTCTGTCTGAGCAAACACCTTTTAACTTGGTGCTATTAGGTTCTGTCTGAGCAAACACCTTTTAACTTGGTGCTATGAGGTTCTGTCTGAGCAAACACCTTTTAACTTGGTGCTATTAGGTTCTGTCTGAGCAAACACCTTTTAACTTGGTGCTATTAGGTTCTGTCTGAGCAAACACCTTTTAACTTGGTGCTATTAGGTTCTGTCTGAGCAAACACCTTTTAACTTGGTTCTGTCTGAGCAAACACCTTTTAACTTGGTGCTATTAGGTTCTGTCTGCAATCCAATTACACAATACTGGGCTGTCAATCAAAAATAATTGTCTGTAAAGTGATATACAGCGCATTTGGAAAGTATTTAGACCCCTTCACTTTTTTCACCTTTTGTTACATTACAGCCTTATTCTAAACTGGATTAAATTAAATGTTTTCCTCATCAATCTACACACGATACCCCATAATGACAAAGCGAAAACAGGTTTTCAGACATGTTTGCAAATGTATTAAAGGTAAAAAACGGTAATATCTTATTTACATAAGCATTCAGACCCTTTGCTATGAGACTCGAAATTGAGCTCAGGTGCATCGTGTTTCCATTGATCATCCTTGAGATGAGTCCACCTGTGATAAATTAAAATGATTGTACATGATTTGGAAAGGCACGCAAGTGTCTATATAAGGTCCCACAGTTGACAGTGCATGTCAGAGCAAAAACCAAGCCATGGGGTCGAAGGAACTGTCCGTAGAGCTCTGAGACAGGATTGTGTTGAGGCACAGATCTGGGGAAGGGTACCAAATAATTTCTGCAGCATTGAAGGTCCCCAAGAACACAGTGGCCTCCATCATTCTTAAATGGAAGAAGTTTGGAACTACCAAGACTCTTCCTAGAGCTGGCTGCCCGGCCAAACTGAGCAATCGTGGGAGAAGGACCTTGGTCAGGGAGGTGACCAAGAACCCGATGGTCAATATGAAAGAGCTCCAGAGTTCCTCTGTGGAGATGGTAGAACCTTCCAGAAGGACAACCATCTCTGCAGCGCTCCACCAATCAGGCCTTTATGGTAGTGGTCAGACAGAAGCCACTCCTCAGTAAAAGGCACATGACAGCACGCTTGGATTTTTCCAAAAGACACCAAAAGGATTCTCAGATCATGAGAAACAAGATTTTCTCGTCTGATGAAACCAAGATTGAACTCTTTGGAATGAATGCCAAGCGTCACATCTGGAGGAACCCTGTCACCGTCCCTACGGTGATGCATGGTGGTGGCAGCTGTGGGGATGTTTTTCAGCGTCAGGGGCTGGGAGACTAGTCAGGATCGAGGGAAAGATGTACAGAGAGATACTTGATGAAAACCTGCTCCAGAGCGCTTAGGACCTCAGACTGGGGGCGAAGGTTCACCTTCCAACAGGACAACGACCCTAAGCAAACAGCCAAGAGAACACAGGAGTGGCTTCGGGACAAGTCTCTTGAATGTTCTTGAGTGGCCCAGCCAGAGCCCAGACTTGAACCTGATCGAACATCTCTGGAGAGACCTGAAAATAGCTGTGCAGCGACGCTCCCCATCCAACCTGACAGAGCTTGAGAGGATCTGCAGAGAATCATTTTGAGAAATTCCCCAGATACAGGTGTGCCAAGCTTGTAGCGTCAAAGCCAAGAAGACTCAAGGCTGTAATCGCTTCAACAAAATACTGAGTAAAGGGTCTGAATACTTACGTAAATATAATATTTGTTTTTATTTTTTATACATTTGCAAAAATGTTTAAAAACCTGCTTTTACTTTGTCAATATGGGGTATTGTGTGTAGATTGAAGAGGGGAATTAAAGAATAAAATAAAACATTGAATAAGGCTGTAAGGTAACAAAAATGTGGATTAAGTCAACGGGTCGGAATACTTTCCAAATGCACTGTATTTATTGAGTCATGGAGAGGAAGACATCAATAAACAATTCTGAGATCTGGGACTTGAAAAATACCCATTATCTCAAAACCATACATTTTGCATTTCCTTCGATTTTTTTTAACAACTTTTTCTGAAAAATGACCATAACGTAGCCCCCCCCACCCCTAAAAAAAAAACAGATTTACAAGTGGCTTAGGATTTTGATACTCAGCACTTTAGGTACCTTTAAGGTGAGGACCTTACTGGGTTATGAAAGAAGAATGAACTACAAAACAGCTCTGAGATCTGTGATGTGAAAACTCCAATGCTCAATATCTCAGATCTATGCTTTGCACATATAGAAACTTATAGTCCCAAGGTCTGAAGGGGTTGACATGATGCTTTAGTGACTAGCCTTTCTTCTGTCCCCAGTACATACAACATCTGTAAGGTCCCTCAGTCAAGTACAGAATTTCAAGCACAGATTCAACTACAAAGAAAAGGAAGGTTTTCAAAAGCCTCGTAAAGAAGAGCAGTGCTTGGTAGATGGGTAACAATAACAATTAGACATTGAATATCTTTTTAAGCATGGTCAAGTTCATAATTATGCTGGTATATTCAACCACCCAAACACATCAAAGATACAGTCGTCCTTTTTGGCCTAAATGCAAAGCCCATGTTTGGGACAAATCCAACACAACACATCATTAAGTAACTGCCTCCTCATTTTCAAGCATGGTGGTGGCTGCATCATGAAATGGGTGGGCTTGACATCGACAAAGACTGGGGAGTTTATCAGGATAAAAATAAATGGGACGGTGCTAAGCACAGGCAAAATCCTAAAGGAAAAGCTGCTTTGCACCAGACACTGGGAGAGGAATTCACCTTTCAGCAGGACAATAACCTAAAACACAAGGCCAAATCTACACTGGAGTTGCTTACCAAGAAGACAGTGAATGTTCCCGAGTGGCCAAGTTACAGTTTTGACTTAAATCTGTTTGAAAATCTATGGCAAGACTTGAAAATAGCTATCTAGCCATGACCCCCATCACCTCTTAGACAGACCTTTAAGAATTAAAACAGTAATAATAATGGGCAAATATTGCACAGTCCAGGTGTGCAAAGCTCTTCAAATCAAAAATCTATCAATGTTATTTGTCACATCCCCCGAATACAACAGCTGTAGTAGACCTTACAGTGAAATGCTGACTTACAAGCCCTTAACCAACAATGCAGTTTTAAGAAAGAAATGTGTTAAAAAAGTATTTACTAAAATAAACTGAAGTAAAAAATAAATAGATAATAATAGAAAAATAAAAAATAACTAAGGAGCAACAATAAAATAACAGTAGCAGGCTATATACAGGGGGTACCGGTATAGAGTCAATGTACGGGGCTACAGAGTCAATGTGTGTTAGTTGAGGTAATTGAGGTAATATGTACATGTAGGTAGAGGCAAAGTGACTATGCATGAATAATAAACGAGTAGCAGCAGTGAGAGTAGTGGCAGTGTAAAAATGGGGGGGGGGGGGGGGGGCAATGCAAATAGTCCGGGTAGCAACTTGATTTGCTGTTCAGGAGTCTTATGGTTTGTGGGTAGAAGCTGTTAAGTAGCCTACAGCACCAGTCACAAGTTTGGACACACCTACTCAGTCCCTGTTTTTTCCTTTATTATTTACTATTTTCTGTAGAATAATAGTGAAGACATCAAACTGAAATAACTCATATGGAATCAGTGGTGTAAAATACTTAAGTTAAAATACTTTAAGTCGTTTTGGGGGGTATCTGTACTTTACTATTTATATGTTTGACTACTTATACTTCACTACTTCACTGTCCTGTTAAAAAAGAAAGGATAGTCCCACTAAGCGCAAACCAGATGGTATCGCTGTAAAATGCTGTGGTAGCCATGCGGGTTAACCTGTTTGGCGTGCAAGCCCGATGTCGGTACATTTATGACAACAGCCACTTCAAGTGCAGGGCGCGAAAGTCAAAAGATATTTTTTTTTAAATATTTAACTTTCACACATTAACAAGTCCAATACAGCATATGAAAGGTACACATCTCGTGAATCCAGTCAACATGTCCGATTTTTAAAATGTTTTACAGGGAAGACAAAATATGTAAATCTATTAGCTAACCACGTTAGCAAAAGACTCCACTTTTATTACTCCATCAGTTTTTGACTCCATCAGTAGCTATCACAAATTCGGCCAAATAAAGATATAAATAGCCACTAACCAAGAAACAACCTCATCAGATGACAGTCTGATAACATATTTATTGTATAGCATATGTTTTTTTCGAAAAATGTGCATATTTCAGGTATAAATCATAGTTTACATTGCATCTACAATCAGAAATTGCACCGAAAGCAGACAGAAAAATTACAGACACCAACGCCAAATAGCTAAATACTCATCATAAAACATTTCTGAAAAATACATAGTGTACAGCAATTGAAAGACAGGCATCTTGTGATTCCAGACAATATTTACGATTTATCAAGTGTTTTACAGCGAAAACACAATATAGTGTTATATTAGCGTAGCCACAATAGCCAGAAACACTTGGGCGCCTACGACCAGTTCACATGCGCGACAGATATTAGAAATAGCATCATAAAATGTTTCTTACTTTTGGTGATCTTCCGTCAGAATGTTGGACAAGGTGTCCTTTGTCCAGAACAGTCGCTGTTTGGATCTGGAACGGCAAATTTCCCTCTTGATTTAGCATGGGCACTTGCCAAGTGGCACGGATGTCTCCAACGTCAACAAAGTCAGAGAACAGAACAGGGTAAACTCCCGAAAAAATTTCAATAATCTGATTAAACTATATTGAAAAAACATACTTTACGATGATATGGTCACATGTATCAAATAAAATCTAAACCGGAGATGTTAGTCGTCCATAACGACAGCTAAACAGAAGGCAAATCCATGTCCTCTTTCGCGCGCTCCAGAATCAGGAAATGGACGGTCACGTCATACAAAGAGCTTTAATTCCACCTCAGACCAAGATAGACACGAAATTTCTTCTCTCACCGCCGCTTGACAACCAGGGGAAGGTGTATGAAGTGTACGTAGACTCTTACGTTCATTGCCCATGTATAGGCATGAAGTTGAACAGAGCATCAATTTCTGACATTCCACTTCCAGGAAATGTGCAGCAGAAGGAGTTCTGTTTCACTCAGAGAAATAATTCAAACGGTTTTAGAAACTAGAGAGTGTTTTCTATCCAATAGTAATAATAATATGCATATTGTACGAGCAAGAATTGAGTACGAGGCCGTTTGAAATGGGCACGATTTAACTGGCTACTCAATACTGCCCCTTGCAGCCATATTAAGTGTGCCTTGAATTCTAAATAAATTACAGACAATGTCACCTGATTGGCTCAAACACATTAAGAAGGACAGAAATTCCACAAATGCACTTTTAACAAGGCACACCTGTTCATTGAAATGCATTCCAGGTGACTACCTCAGGAAGCTGGATGAGAGAATGCCAAGAGTGTGCACAGCTGTCATCAAGGCAAAGGGTCCCTACTTTGAAGAATCTCAAATATAAAATATATGTTGAATTGTTTAATCATTTTTTGGTTACTAGATGATTCCATATGTGTTATTTCATAGTTTTGATACATTCACTGTTTTTACACAAAGTAGTAAAAATAAAGAAAAACCCTGGAATGAGTAGGTGTGTCCAAACTTTTGACTGGTACTGTATGTACAGGCTATATATACAGTATATACTGTAAATATCTGAAACAGGATTCAATTTGAATGGAATGGATGGAGAGAGACTGCTTGTGCGTGCTCTGATTTAAAGCAACGATATTACAGTGTTAGACTGTTTTAAACTCTGCGGTTCCAATTAAAAAATATATATTTCCAATTAAAAAATATAGTGATCCCAGAAAGCCAGATTGAGATGTGTAAATTAGACACCATTCAGTCCTTATGCTACCCTAACCTTCTGGCCCCCAGCCCTGGGTGCTATCAAAATGTCCATGTTGCCATTTAATGCTTACAGGATGAATAACAATTTATAAAACTGCATATCTAAGGCTCTTGTCTGTCCAAGAAGTTGGGGTAAACGGTAGACATGGTATCTGTTATCCACTTTGTTTTAGTTCATATTTTGGGTATATGGGAGGGTGACTATATTTTAAAGTAGGGTTTTAGGTCAAATATATTTTGCTGAAGGGAGGGCCATCCATTTTCATTTCAGAATGGTTCGATTTTCTCCATGTAAGTCTTATCATAAATAACGTTCACTCCCTACAACATTCACATTTACTCCACTGTAACATACACTTTCGATATGGTGTAAGTGTTTTCTGAAATGAAGATGATTAAATTTTACCTGCTCATTGTAGTAGCTCTTGTCCCAGCACCGCTCTACAGTCTGCCGGTATTCAGCACTCGGTCTGAACATCTTGAGAACAGAAAAACATACCAGTACTAGACTTTCTACAAGGACAGAATTGAACGATTAAAACTCAAATAAGATATATCATAGGATTTACCTGTACAGATGTAGAAAGGGCACGCGGGATTTTATTGCTAAAATCCATGAATTATTTGACGAAATGATAGATGGACTTTTGACAATAACTCAAAATAAAGATGAGTAATCGTAGCTAATTCGCAAAGGTGTTCGTGCTTGGGTTGGCGCAAACTAATGTTTTTAGCCAACATTCTGACGTTCTGGAGAAATCAAACATTCCATCTCCATAGAAATTGATTGTGAACATACTGTTATGGATTGTGCGTATTGTTGCGTATACTGCCGGCTACAGGTTCGATGTCACACTGTGCGTGACACGTGATGCGCTGCGCTCTCGTTCCTCACGCGTAAAAGCGAATGCAAAAATGCATGATGTCGACTATCAAATAAGGAAAACATCAACATAGGCCTAATTGTCAGCAAAAGGATTTGTTTGATTTGATTGACTCCTGCGTAATTAAATATACAAACATGTATTTATTACCAAAACATCAATGACAACGGCAAGGGTTAGCCTATAAATACAGTCTGCATTAATTTACACTTGCAAATAGTTAAATCACCTGGCAAGAAGAGCTGAAATAGCTCAGCTCAGAAAATGGCCCTAGTTTGCTATAGAAATTACTTTGATATGTTTATACTTTGAAGGGGACATAATTAACGAAAATGTCCCTTGTGTCACTTGAGGCCAATACACAGATTTTGAGCCATAGTCGAAAAACTGCTAAAATATCATTGGTAACATTCTCCTGAAATACATGTAGGCCTATAGGGCCATTTTCTGAGCTGAGCTGCTTCAGCTCTTCTTGCCAGGTGATTTAACAGTCCCATTGTGAAGACAGAGATGACCATAGAGCACTGATATATGCTACATAGCTGTAGAAAACAGTCTTTAGCATACACCAGAGAGGCTAGGAGTTATTGTGGAGGCCAGAGCAGCATATGTTATAAAGGTGAGCCAGAAGGCTGCTGTGTGACCTTTTTATACCTCACAAGGAGAAGGGAACTGTCCAGACATCAACAGCAGTGCATTGTAAACTTGAAACCCACCTCAGTGCAAGCCAGGCACAGTGTGTGTGTTTGTGTGTGTCTGTGTGTGTGTGTGTGTGTGTGTGTGTGTGTGTGTGTGTGTGTGTGTGTGTGTGTGTGTGTGTGTGTGTGTGTGTGTGTGTGTGTGTGTGTGTGTGTGTGTGTGTGTGTGTGTGTGTGTGTGTGTGTGTGTGTATCAAAGAGTAGAAGTGGGAAACCTGGATGGAGGGCATTGGTGTGAGCTGTAGATCCGCGCCTGCATGGGTCTCGGGGGGGGGGGGGGGGGGTCCTGACAATGCAGTAATAACCAACGAGTAAACTAACCAAACAATTTCACAACAGCTACCTTATACACACAAGTGTAAAGGGATGAAGAATATGTACATAAAGATATATGAATGAGTGATGGTACAGAACGACATAGGCAAGATGCAGTAGATGGTATCGAGTACAGTATATACATATGAGATGAGTAATGTAGGGTATGTAAACATTATATAAAGTGGCATTGTTTAAAGTGGCTAGGGATACATTTTTTACATGTATGGCAGCAGCCACTCAATGTTAGTGGTGGCTGTTGAAGAGTCTGATGGCCTTGAGATAGAAGCTGTTTTTCAGTCTCTCGGTCCCTGCTTTGATGTACCTGTACTGACCTCGCCTTCTGGATGATAGCGGGGTGAACAGGCAGTGGCTCGGGTGGTTGTTGTCCTTGATGATCTTTATGGCCTTCCTGTGACATTGGGTGGTGTAGGTGTCCTGGAGGGCAGGTAGTTTGCCCCCGGTGATGCGTTGTGCAGACCTCACTACCCTCTGGAGAGCCTTACGGTTGTTGGCGGAGCAGTTGCCGTACCAGGTGGTGATACAGCCCGACAGGATGCTCTCGATTGTGCATCTGTAAAAGTTTGTGAGTGCTTTTGGTGACAAGCCAAATTTCTTCAGCCTCCTGAGGTTGAAGAGGCGCGGCTGCACCTTCTTCACCACGCTGACTGTGTGGGTGGACCAATTCAGTTTGTCCCTGATGATACTCAAAATATATTTTCGATTTTCGATTCTTCAAAGTAGCCACCCTTTGCCTTGATGACAGCTTTGCACACTCTTGGCATTCTCTTAACATTCTTCACCTGGAATGCTTTTCCAACAGTCTTGAAGGAGTCCCACATATGTGACCGACCGCTTTGTGTCTTATGTAGCAACATTTGAAATTGTGTTTTTTACATATGATAAAAGCAAAGACACAGAGATACAAAATGGTATTTCATACACTGCATTTGAGGAACAAAGGGAAAGTAATTCTGCTTTGAAAGTTGACAAAGTTATAACCTCACTTTTGAGAAAATGGCCTTTGAATGTTTTGGTACCTACTGGAGAGCTCTTCTTTGTCTACCACCATTCAGCATCGTTCACACCCTCTTAAGCTTTAGCCCCCACCCAAACTCTGACCATTTTACTTGCCCTAGCAGAGCTGGTTAGGATGTTTTCATGTTATCCAGAGCGTTGGTGACTGTAACTGTGCTGCTGGCAACAATTTAATTACGTTTCTTTACCGACGTTTTCTGACACTGGCCATATTGAACAGGTGCTGAGCGTTCTTAAATTCATCAGTTATTCTGCGCTCTGGCACACTCAGACGAGAGTGCTCTGGAATCGGAGTAGATGGCCAGACTGAATTTACGAACGCACCCAAAATGGTTACTTGTATAGTGTAGTCTTTTGTTAAGACATGTAGCTAGCTCTGAGATACGAATAATAAGATCATACACGTAACTTTGGCTAGCGAGCCAGCCAGCCAAAACATTAAAAAAATCGGACATGTTGACTGGATTCACAAGATGTGTACCTTTCATTTGCTGTATTGGAATTGTTAATGTGTGAAAGTTAAATATTTCAAAAAAATATATTTTGAATTTTGCGCCCTTTAGTGGCTGTTGAAGTGGCTATTGTCATATTGTGGCCGGCCTCGGCTTGCAGCTGGAAGAAGTTAATGATATTTAGATGCTAGTATTTACTTGTGACGCTATGCTAGGCTATGCTAGTCAGCTTTTTTACTGATGGGGGTGCTCCCGGATCCGGGATTGTGACCAAGTAGAAGTTAAAAATAAATCTATGTTTTGTTCGAAAAATTTGCATATTTGAGGTATAAATCAGTTTTACATTGCAGCTAACATTACAGCTACCATCACAAATAGGACCGAAGCAGCCAGAGCAATTACAGACACCAACGTCAAATACCTAAATACTCGTCATAAAACATTTCTGAAAAATCGATGGTGTACAGCAAATTAAAGACAAACATCTTGTGAATCAAGCCAATATTTCCGATTTTTTAAGTGTTTTACAGCGAAAACACAATATAGCATTATATTAGCTTACTACAATAGCCTACCACACTACCGCATTCATTCATCAAGGCACATTAGCGATAGCAATAGGTACGTTAGCGATAGGGAATAAACCAGCAAAAGATATTAATTTTCACTAACCTTCATAAACCTTCATCAGATGACAGTCCTATAACATCAGGTTATACATACACTTATGTTTTGTTCGAAAATGTGCATATTTAGAGCTGAAATCAGTGGTTACACATTGTGCTAACGTAGCATCTTTTTCCCAGAATGTGCGGATATTTTTAAGACACTCCAACTATTCTGACCAAATAACTATTCATAAACGTTAATAGAAAATACATGTTGTATAGGAAATGATAGATACACTAGTTCTTAATGCAATCGCCGTGTTAGAATTCTAAAAATAACTTCATTACGATATGCAGTTTACGTTATGGCGAGAGCGTGCGCAAAACCTGGCCGCAAACGACTATTTCACATGTTCGACAGATATATGAAATACCATCATAAAATGGGTCCTACTTTTGATGATCTTTCATCAGAATGTCGTACAAGGGGTCCTTTGTCGGGAACAATCGTTGTTTAGATTTAGAATGTCCTCTTCTCCAGTCAATTAGCACGGAAAGCTAGCAAAGTGGCGCTAAGCTCTCCTTCCTGAACAAAGGCACACAACGCAACACGCCTAACGTCCCGAATAAATTTCAATAATCTAATAAAACTATATTGAAAAAACAATATACTCTAGCCCGGCCGCTCTAGCCTGGCCGATATGTGGAGCTGGGATGTACCGCACCGGGCTAAGCACACATACAGGAGACACCGTGCGCTCTTCCGCATAACACAGTGTCTGCCCGTACTCTCGCTCTCCACGGTAAGCCCGGGAAGTTGGCGCCGGTCTCCTACCTGACTTCGCCACACTCCCCTTTAGACCCCCCCCAAGACATTTTTGGGGCTGACTCTCAGGCTTCCAGCCTTGCTTCCGTGCTGCCTCCTCATACCACCGCCTCTCGGCTTTAGCTGCCTCCAGCTCTTCACGAGGGCGGCGATACTCTCCAGCTTGAACCCAAGGTCCCTTACCGTCCAGAATTTCTTCCCATGTCCAGAAGTCCTGTGCATGCTGCTGCTGCTGTCGCTGCTGCCCGTTACCACGCTGCTTGGTCCTATGTTGGTGGGTGATTCTGTCACGGCTGTCTTCCTCTTCTTCCTCTGAAGAGGTGTAACAAGGATCGGACCAATACGCAGCGTGGTATGCATCCATGTTTTAATATGAAAACTGAACTATGAACACCAATACAAAACAATAAACGTGAACAAACCGTAACAGTCCCGTGTGGCACAAACACTGACACAGGAAACAATCACCCACAAAATACCCAAAGAACATGGCTGCCTAAATATGGTTCCA
>NC_074665.1:11662660-11747660 GCF_029448725.1 Salvelinus fontinalis
TATCAGAGACAACGATAAACACCTGCCTCAAATTGAGAACCAATCTAGGCAACCATAGACTTACATAAACACCTATAATGAACACAACCCCATAGCTCTACAAAAAAAACCTAGACAGTACAAACACCCTAGACAAGACAAAAACACACAAACCACCCTCGTCACACCCTGACCTAACAAAAATAATAAAGAGAACAAAGATAACTAAGGCCAGGGCGTGACAATAATAAAAATGTATATACGGTAATGACACAAAAGATACCACATAAACGTGCCGTTCCAACGGCACACTTGAACAAGTGCTGTTACAAACTTAACAGCAAAAATTGCAAGCTTCAGGTCTCTCTTGATGTGAATATTTTGTCCCAGTGAGACTAACGTGGAAATATAAAGTTGAAGTGAAAAAAACGTTAAAAAGATGGAGTAGTCAGCAGCTAATGTTTCATCTCATTCAGTCTCTCCTGTACCTTCTGTGGCTGGTCAAACTGCACCAGTCTGAGGATGTTCTTGTTGTCCATCACTCCCTGGATAAACTCCTCCTCTGTTAGCTTATCTGAAAGGACAGAACATATAACAGATACAATAATAGATAGATTTACAATGCTCATTGCACATAAGCTCAAAATGCATTCATCAAAATACAATATACAATATATGTACGATTTTCTTGAACTATTCTTTGAGTGGTTCCTAAACATGAAAACAAGGCTTCCCATTTTCTTTCTTGCCGAAGAAATCCCAGATTTTATCAGCTCTCTTCTCTGGTGTGTTCTCATCATCAGGAAGATTCTTCTTGTCCTCTTTGGAGATCATGTTGAATATCAACTATAAACAGAAAGTTTCTTTCATCATTATAGAGATTTGAGCAGCACACAAAACATGATGTGACCACATCTCATCTCTTACACCTACTTCATCACATCTATTTCACAATGACTCTACAACTGACCTCAACCATCTCCTGGATCTCCTTCTTAGTTATGCTTCCGTTGTGGTCGAAGTCGTACAGGTTGAACGCCCACTCCAGTTTCTGTATGGTCCTCCCAGAGGAGGTCAAGTGCAGGGCCATGATGTACTCCTTAAAGTCCAGCATCCCATCACTGCAGGGTTCAATATCATTCAATTACTCTGTTTCTATATCCCACAAGTACTAATTATGCAGAGCAGTGCAAATCAGCAGGAACGTTGTAATGATCATATCATCCATCACCTGTTGGAATCGAAGCTCCTGAAGACGTGGCGTGCATAAGCCTTGGGGTCTGCGTCGGGGAAGAATTTGATGTAGATGGCCTCAAACTGCTGCTTGCTGATTCGCCCACTGGGACACTCCCTCAGGAAGGTCTGGTACCTATAGAGGATGAAATGAAGATGTCTCAAACAGTAGCTACGTCTCAAATGACACCCTTCTCTCTATAAAGTGTATTTCTTTTGACCAGAACTGTAAGTTCTAGGTACCCGGTACATAGCTGCTCCTCGCTGTACTTGGTGTTCAGTTTCAGCTCCTCTAGGAGATCCTTGGACAGGGAGACACTTTTGGTGTTGCCCATCTCTCCTGTGTTTCGGGATCGTTGTTCTCTATTTTTCTCTCTGTTTCTTCCCTCTCTGTCCGTTGCTCTATTTTGCTCGATTCCTCCTTTGTTCTTTATCCGTTTCTTTGTCTTCCACAGTCTCTTTGTTTTCTCTGATCTCTCATGTGAGGGGACCCACTCAATCCTAGTCTGGTGCACCTCTGCTCTGACCAGAAACAAACACTGACCCTCTTGTTCTCTGCTATTTAAATGAACACAGATTGGTATTGGTCCAGACTGGGTGTAGGGAGATTATAGTACACACAGCTGGTGATTTTCAGTGCACTCAACTGACACCTACATTGAAATGGATAGGGATTAAACAGCAGGGAACCTCATGGTCTAATACTGTTTGATTAGATTGGTGTCTGTGTATTACCTGTTTTACACTGATAGTCAGTGATAGGCATAAAACACATATGAACATGAGTTATCACTCTCACATGCTGTGATTATTCATAAGTATGACATTGTAATTTGTCAATTACTGAGGTAAAAATGTGGTTTTATATGTATAAATATATGTATATATTGAACAAAAATATAAACGCAACATGTAACAATTTCAAAGATTTTAATGAGTTCAAATCAAATTGTATTTGTCACATACACATGGTTAGCAGATGTTAATGCGAGTGTAGCGAAATGCTTGTGCTTCTAGTTCCGACCGTGTAGTAGTTTCTAACAAGTAATCTAACCAAACAATTTCACAACACCTACCTTATACACACAAGTGTAAAGGAATGAATAAGAATATGTACATAAAAAAATATGAATGAGCGATGGCCAAACGGCATAGGCAAGATGCAGTAGATGGTATAGAGTACAGTATATAATGTACATATGAGATGAGTAATATAGGGTATTTAAACTTTATATAAAGTGGCATTGTTTAAAGTGGCTAGTGATACACTTAATACATACATTTTTCATTATTAAAGTGGCTAGAGATGAGTCAGTATGTTGGCAGCAGCCGCTCAATGTTAGTGATGACTGTTTAACAATCTGATGGCCTTGAGATAGAAGCTGTAGAAGCTATTTTTCAGTCTCTCGGTCCCAGCTTTGATGCACCTGTACTGACCTCGCCTTCTGGATGATAGCCGGGTCAACAGGCAGTGGCTCGGGTGGTTGTTGTCCTTGATGATCTTTTTGGCCTTCCTGTGACATCGGGTGGTGTAGGTGTCCTGGAGGGCAGGTAGTTTGCCTCCGGTGATGCGTTGTGCAGACCTCACTACCCTCTGGAGAGCCTTACGGTTGTGGGCGGAGCAGTTGCCGTACCAGGCGGTGATACAGCCGGACACGGTGCTCTCGATTGTACATCTGTAAAAGTTTGTGAGTGCTTTTGTTGACAAGCCAAATTTCTTCAGCCTCCTGAGGTTGAAGAGGCGCTACTGCGCCTTCTTCACCACGCTGTCTGTGTGGGTGGACCAATTCAGTTTGTCCGTGATGTGTACACCGAGGAACTTAAAACTTTCTACCTCTCCAAGCATGTTGGGAGAGGCATGGCGATCAAAATCATTTGGAACTGAAATGAACCAGATACCTGCTGCAAAGTCAACTGTAAAGCTTTCTTTGGTTTCCCTAATCTATCTATTCCAACAGGGACCCCTGTTGATTACCCATAGAGATTTTTGCAATCAAAGAAAGAAAGATATTATTGGATATGGCCCTATCTTTCAGACTACTAGTTTAATAGCATATACATAAAGACCATTGTTCTTTGTACTGTGGTCATGCTTGTCAACGTATATATATATATATATATATATATATATATATATATATATATATATATATATATATATATTTAGATTCAATGTAGTATTTCTTGTAGTACATGATAATGACTAAAAACATATATACCAAGACACAAGGTCATCAGAATTACTGTAACATACATGACTTCAGATATTAGACAAGACTGCTATCTGCTGGAAAACCGAAGAAATACAGTTATTAAACTAGGAAACTCAGGCTTACACATGTTCAATACATGTTGATGCATAAATAATTAGTAATTTAAGTTTGTGATGAAATGTGAATTGAAACTGTAAATAAAAAAAATCAATACAAATCGATTGCTACTGTAAATAGTAAAAATAGTCATTGAATGAAGACATAATAAAATATTTAATGAGGAAAAAAGTATAGAGAAATATTTAACATGCGAAACAACAACTGTGGTGTGTGTGTGTGTGTGTGTGTGTGTGTGTGTGTGTGTGTGTGTGTGTGTGTGTGTGTGTGTGTGTGTGTGTGTGTGTGTGTGTGTGCGTGCGTGCGTGCGTATGCGTATGCGTAAACGTGTGTGTGTGCGTGCCCGTGTGTTTGTGTGTGAGCTGAAGTCATCTGCTGAAAAGCTGGTCAGGTTCACACCATCAAATCATCTTCGTAAATGCAGCAGAAAAGTCGACGGAAGAATCTCACGACTCTGCTTTTCTTTGGTTTAATGACCACAACATCTTCTGGAAATGAGAAGGAAAAGATCAATCACAATAGCTTAAATTAGTTACAAATGAGTTAGTTACAAAACTGTCATGTTAAAATAAAACATTAGCTAATACCTTATATTACAGAAGGAAATGATAACCTGTCAAAGTGATCTGTGTTAATGTAACTCACCTGACTGGAGGTCAACTGGTTCATCCGTAACCTTAAGGTTGACTGGATTAGTGGCCAGGGGTGTTGTGATGTTGTCCACCTTAACTGGGGCATCAACCAGGGGTGTTGTGATGTTGTCCACCTTAACTGGGGCATCAACCAGGGGTGTTGTGATGTTGTCCACCTTAACTTGGGCATCAACCAGGGGTGTTGTGATGTTGTCCACCTTAACTGGGACATCAACCAGGGGTGTTGTGATGTTGTCCACCTTAACTGGGGCATCAACCAGGGGTGTTGTGATGTTGTCCACCTTAACTGGGGCATCAACCAGGGGTGTTGTGATGTTGTCCACCTTAACTGGGGCATCAACCAGGGGTGTTGTGATGTTGTCCACCTTAACTGGGGCATCAACCAGGGGTGTTGTGATGTTGTCCACCTTAACTGGGGCATCAACCAGGGGTGTTGTGATGTTGTCCACCTTAACTGGGGCATCAACCAGGGGTGTTGTGATGTTGTCCACCTTAACTGGGACATCAACCAGGGGTGTTGTGATGTTGTCCACCTTAACTGGGACATCAACCAGGGGTGTTGTGATGTTGTCCATCTTAACTGGGGCATCAACCAGGGGTGTTGTGATGTTGTCCACCTTAACTGGGGCATCAACCAGGGGTGTTGTGATGTTGTCCACCTTAACTGGGGCATCAACCAGGGGTGTTGTGATGTTGTCCACCTTAACTGGGGCATCAACCAGGGGTGTTGTGATGTTGTCCACCTTAACTGGGGCATCAACCAGGGGTGTTGTAATGTTGTCCACCTTAACTGGGGCATCAACCAGGGGTGTTGTGATGTTGTCCATCTTAACTGGGGCATCAACCAGGGGTGTTGTGATGTTGTCCACCTTAACTGGGGCATCAACCAGGGGTGTTGTGATGTTGTCCACCTTAACTGGGGCATCAACCAGGGGTGTTGTGATGTTGTCCACCTTAACTGGGGCATCAACCAGGGTTGTTGTGATGTTGTCCACCTTAACTGGGGCATCAACCAGGGGTGTTGTGATGTTGTCCACCTTAACTGGGGCATCAACCAGGGGTGTTGTGAGGTTGTCCAGCACTTTGTCATGGATAGTGGTCAAGGGCTTTTTGATGTCTGGCAGTGACAGGGGTCGAAGCAACTCCAACACCTTGACAGGGTTAGGGACAAATTCGTCGGCGATTGCCAGGTTCATGTCCACAGACTGAAAGCAAAAATATGTAATATTTAATAATAATATTAATATTTATTATTTAACATAACATTTGCAACATTGCAGATGTACTTTTTAAATTTTTCATTAACAATATTGACAACAATACATTTTTGGATCAGACATAACTGAATGAGTGGACGTTAATAAGATAAACATTTGAAATCATTGCTTACTCCATTGCTTCCTGAATCTTCAGCCTCGTCGACGTCTGCTGCTGAGAGGAGCATCTTGGGGCACATCTTCTTTGCAAACAAGTTGGCCACCACTAAACATCTCTCCTCATCACATATGAAGGCTTCAATCCCCAGGCACTGGGATGATGGGTACCTCTTCATGTACTCCCAGTAGAAGGTGTAAGCCCAGTACTGCTTACTGTCAGAGTCGGTACTCTTCTCCACCTCCTCATTAACGATGTTGCGGAATCTGGAAGTGATGCTCGGAAACAGTGTGCAGATACGATCGGTGATAGTGAGGAACTCTGACTCAAGGTCCTCTGATGCAGGAGGGAGCCTCTCCAAGAATAGCATGACCATGTGTTTAGGGATGATTTTCGTGCCAAAGCCTGGCATGGCATTAGCGGCGAAGCTTGGCGATGCGGTGAAGGTTGTCAGGTCAAATCCTGAGGGTGGAATGCAGGGTGCCGGTGCAAAGCCTGGTGGTGGCGGACACAATTAAGATCAATCTTACATAAAAACTTGAAGTTGCACTCTAGTGTCCTTTTCACCTCAGTTAACACCTGATGTGCTTAACAAAAGTCACCTCTCAACAGGTAGTCTAGGTATGTCATGACATAGCACAAGTGTGGGGGTGGGACGTTTCTATTATGTTCTATATTGCTTTTTTGTTGTTCGTTAAGCAAGGGGGAGGCCAATGACACCTGAATGGCCTGCTCCTTGAAGTTGGCAGTTGTCTCTAATAAACTGTATTTTGGTCAAAACTTATAATTTTCCCCTTGAGAGCAGTAGTCACCAACCTTTTCTGAGTCAAAATCACTTTCTGAGTCAAGATCACTTTCTGAGTCAAGATCACTTTCTGAGTCAAGATGCAAGTCCAGATGTAGCGCTCAGATTTTTTTTGAACATGACTTTAAAAAAAGTTAACCTATGCAACATTAACTATTTCAAAACTGTTCTGTAGCAATGAGGTTTGTTCAGTAGGCTATAGGCCCAATACATTATCACTGCATATTGGCTACGCTTGGATTGGCCTGCCAATGTTGATCTTTTCAGACCATGTGTTTAAATAATATATATATATTTTTGGATATATGATAACACTGGTAATTAGATAATTTGTTGTATTATTTGGGAGGCACAGCTGAGTGAACATAATAATTCACATCATAATTCACAGGAAAATGTGCAGGCTATCTGATTGGCCAGCGGTAGGCCTATACAGTAGGTGCAGTTGATTTACTCTCTGCGCCTGCCGGGTAGGCAGAGTTCTACTTTCAGACACAAGAAATGGTTCAAAATGGGAACACTATGCCTTCCCGGTGCTAGGGCTGCTGAATCAAGTGCACCTACAACCAACAGCGTGAACGTAATACAAAAAATAGGAACTTAAGGTTTTATTGTAGGCTTTTTTACATAAATGTTTGATGATCGACTAGAAATGCCTTGGAGATCGACCAGTCAATAGTGATTGGCCGGTTGGTGACCACTGCTTTAGTGTGTGTACTTTACTGGACTTATATTTAGGATAGCGCTTTTCATCAGGAAAAGTTCAACAATCTCTGGAGGACGTCTTTAACTTAATTACCAAACTGTCTAGTTATAAAACTTTAGCCAGTAAGTTACACGACAGTGAAAAATGATCACCTGTCAAAGTGATTGTGACAGTGTAACTCACCTGACTGAAGGACAAGTGTTTCATCCAAAACCTCAAGGTTGACTGGATTAGTGGTCAGGGGTGTTGTGATGTCTACCACTTTGACAGGGTTAGGGGTCTCTGGGATTGCTAGGTTCAAGTCCACAGACTGAAAGCAACAAGGACACAATATTTAACAGAACATTTGCTACATTTCATATCTCCTTTTTCCCAACATTGACATTTATTTGTATTTTTATCAGAGTTAATTTAATGAGTGGACTTTCATAAAGATAACCACTTGAAATCATCGCTTACTCCATTGATGCCTGAATCTTCAGCCTCGTCGAAGTCTGCTGCTGAGGGGAGCATCTTGGGGCACATCTTCTTTGCAAACAATTTGGCCACCACTAAACATCTCTCCTCCTCACATGTGAAGGCTTCAATCCCCAGGCACTGGGATGATGGGTACCTCTTCATGTACTCCCAGTAGAAGGTGTAAGCCCAGTACTTCTTACTGTCAGAGTCGGTACACTTCTCCAGCTCCTCATTAACGATGTTGCGGAATCTGGCAGTGATGCTCTGAAACAGCGTGCAGATACGATCGGTGATAGTCAGGAACTCTGACTCAAGGTCCTCTGACGCAGGAGGGAGCCTCTCCAAGAAAAGCAGGACCATTTGTTTCAGGATGACTTCCGTGCCAAAGCCCTGCATGGCATTAGCGGCAAAGTTTGGCGACAAGGTGCAGGTTGCCAGGGCAAAGCCTGGGGGTGGATTGCAGGGTGCTGGGGCAAAATCTGGTGTTGGGGTGCAAGGTGCCGTGGCAAAGCCTGTTGGTGGCGGACAAAGTGAAGATCAGTCTTACATAAAAACTTGAAGGCTTTATTGTTGGGTTTTTTACATACATCTTTGGTGATTGACTAGGAATGCCTTGGAGATCGACCAGTCGATTGCGATTGGCCGGTTGGTGACCACTGCTTTAGTGTGTGTACTTTACTGGACATACTTGGGATATCGCTTTTTAACGGGGAAAGTTCAACAATCTCTGGAGGACGTCTTTAACTTAATTACCAAACTGTCTAGTTATAAAACTTTAGCCAGTAAGTTACACTACAGTGAAAAATGATCACCTGTCAAAGTGATTGTGACAGTGTAACTCACCTGACTGAAGGACAAGTGTTTCATCCAAAACCTCAAGGTTGACTGGATTAGTGGTCAGGGGTGTTGTGATGTCTACCACTTTGACAGGGTTAGGGGTCTCTGGGATTGCTAGGTTCAAGTCCACAGACTGAAAGCAACAAGGACACAATATTTAACAGAACATTTGCTACATTTCATATCTCCTTTTTCCCAACATTGACATATATTTATATTTTTATCAGAGATAATTTAATGAGTGGACTTTCATAAGGATAAATACTTGAAATCATCGCTTACTCCATTGATGCCTGAATCTTCAGCCTCGTCGAAGTCTGCTGCTGAGGGGAGCATCTTGGGGCACATCTTCTTTGCAAACAATTTGGCCACCACTAAACATCTCTCCTCATCACATGTGAAGGCTTCAATCCCCAGGCACTGGGATGATGGGTACCTCTTCATGTACTCCCAGTAGAAGGTGTAAGCCCAGTACTTCTTACTGTCAGAGTCGGTACACTTCTCCAGCTCCTCATTAACGATGTTGCGGAATCTGGCAGTGATGTTTTGAAACAGCGTGCAGATACGATCGGTGATAGTCAGGAACTCTGACTCAAGGTCCTCTGACGCAGGAGGGAGCCTCTCCAAGAATAGCAGGACCATTTGTTTCAGGATGACTTCCGTGCCAAAGCCCTGCATGGCAAAGCTTGTCGACGAGGTGCAGGTTGCCAGGGCAACGCCTGGGGGTGGAATGCAGGGTTCAGGGGAAAATTCTGGTGGAACGTTGCAGGGTGCCGGGGAAAAGCCTGGTGGTGGGGGACAGGATGCCTGGGCAAAGCCTGGTGGTGGGGGGCATGATAGAGGGGTAAAACCTGGTGGTGGGGGGCATGATGCCTGGGCAAATCCTGGTGGTGGGGGGCAGGATAGAGGGGCAAAGCCTGGTGGTGGGGGGCAGGATGCCTGGGCAAAGCCTGGTGGTGGGGGGCATGATAGAGGGGTAAAGCCTGATCGTGGGGGACAGGATGCCTGGGCAAATCCTGGTGGTGGGGGGCAGGATAGAGGGGCAAAGCCTGGGGGTGGGGGGCATGATGCCTGGGAAAATCCTGGTGGTGGGGGACAGGATAGAGGGGCAAAGCCTGGTGGTGGGGGGCAGGATGGAATGGCAAAGCCAGGTGGTGGGGGGAATGATACAGGGGCAAAGCCTAGTGGTGGGGGGCATGATGCCTGGGCAAATCCTGGTGGTGGGGGACAGGATAGAAGGGCAAAGCCTGGTAATGGGGGGCAGGAAAGAGGGGCAAAGCCTGGTGGTGGGGGCCAGGATAGAGGGGCAAAGCCTGGTGTTGGGGGCCAGGATAGAGGGGCAAAGCCTGGTGTTGGGGGCCAGGATAGAGGGGCAAAGCCTGGTGGTGGGGGGCAAGATAGAAGGGCAAAGCCTGGTGGTGGGATGCATGATAGAAGGGCAAAGCCTGGTGGTGGGGGGCATGATAGAGGGGCAAAGCCTGGTGGTGGGGGGCAGGATAGAAGGGCAAAGCCTGGTGGTGGGGGGCAGGATGCAGTGGCAAAGCCTGGGGGTAATATGCATGGTGCTGGGGCAAAGCCTACAGGTGGAATGCAGGGTGCTGAGTGTTTTACCACCACATTCCCTTGAAATTAGAAAGAGAAGATCAATATCATTCAAACACAACTTATTACAAAACTGTCTAGTTACAAAACATTAGCTAATAAGTTACATTACAGTAAGACATGATAACCTGTCAAAGTGATCCGTGTCAATTTAACTCACCTGACTGGAGGTCAACTGGAATAGTGGTCATGGTTGTTGTGATGTTGTCCACTTTGACGGGGTTAGTGATTAGGGGTGCTGTGATGTCCACCATGGGGATAGTGGCCAGGGGTTGAAGCCAATCCACCACTTTGACAAGGTTAGGGACAATGTGGTCGGTGATTGCCAGGTTTATGTCCACAGACTGAAAGCAACAAGGACATCATATTTAACGTAATATTTGCGACATAACAAATCTTCTTTTCACCAACAACAACAACAAAAAATGCTTTGTATGAGTGGACTTTCATAAAGATAAAGACTTGTAATCATTGCTTACCTCACTGCTCCCTGAAGCTGGTGTCCCTTCATCCACGTCCTTCAGCTTTACCAGCTCCTCCACCACATGGTGAACCATGTGCCTCGTTAGCATGGTGGCCCTGGCAGATGTTGCAATCTTAAGTACCAGCTCTGTGCCAGTATAGTGGTGAAGATGAGTATGGATGTTTGTCACCATCTCAAGGATCTGGTACCAGCCAATATGCCAGTTGGCCTTGCCCCCTTTCTTTGTGACTTTAACCCCACACAGTGACAGCTGGTGGATTATGTCGTTTATGAGGGGCCAGTAATGAAGGTTGATGTCTTCCTCTAGGTGGCCTTGGAAGACTACGTAAACTATCATACCAATGATGTTCCTCAGGAGCTCCGAGGAGATTACTAGCTGGTCAGGGCACTTTGGACGAACCTTGCTCGCCTTGGGCTCTGATAGCCAGCTGCGGATAGAGCTTAATGGAATGTAGTCAGCAGGAGCTTCAAACAGCCTCTGGACTTTGGTGCTCACAGCTTCAATGAGGGTGCTGATCAGGGTGGAACTTTGGGTGAAAAGAGCTCTCCTAAGGTCCTCAGGGCTGCTTAGGCACTGGATCTTACGGTTGAGTGAGTGGACCATCCTGACACCAGTGGAACAGGAGTAGTAGACTTGAGCGACAGGAGGAGCCTTCAGAACTCTAGAGAGGTTCTCCACTACTGCCAGCACTATGGTGACACTCATGTCGCTCAGGGCCATGGAGGACCGGTCACAGGGGCTTTCCATCTGGCAGGACCAGAGGGCCTGGAGCAGCCTGGACACGATGTCCACCACCACCTTAGAGGGACAGCACAGCTTGGCGTACGGCTGGAAGGCCAGGCTCTGGGAAATGCTCTTTAGAGCTCTTACAACCTCATCGCAGACCTCAGGGTTTCTAAAATATACAAGCCAGAGAGACAGAGGAAACACTTTTATGCACTTTGAAACGCGTCCTCTGTAAGAAATGTGCTACATACAGTAAATGAAGATTGATATCGGCCCCTGCACTAGTCAATTCATTCAGCATCAGTGGATGGATAGAATAATACATAGACCAAACAACTGTAACATAAAGAGTGAATGTGACTCACAGGTAGGAGAGATCAGCAGTAAAGTCAAGTGAGTCAATGGCCTGACTAAGGTCGGTGGCCAACTCAGTAAAAGCCTCATGTTCAACATCCCTCATTCTGAGTTGAGTGTTCACCTCCCAGGTCTGTCACAGGAAACAGGGCGTGCCATTAATGCCCATAGCAGTGAGAGGAAAATATGGATATCAACGTACCATGAGCCAATGCTATATAAGGACATTGTTTATTAGAAAGGATAACTCACTAACTGTATATTATCTCCACTTATCTTATACTGTAGACATCTTTCTAATCTCTTACCAGGTGACTTATGTCATTCCCTTCCTCTGCTTCCTTTCTGAACCTTAAAATCAAATACAGAGCAACTGAACATTCCTGCCTTTTTCTCCTTCCTCTACTTTCACATTGATTTCCCATTGAGCCTATGACCGTGATTCAGTGGCGTAGCCAGAAATGTGTTGATGGGTGGGCCTGCAAACATTTGGGTGGGCCAGAAACTTCCTGCTATTGTACACATTTTGCCATGAGGCTGAGAGAAAATGTAGCATTTTAAAGCGAAGTGAAGCTACATTATAGATATGTTGACTGATAAAGGCACTGAATTATGAGCTGAATTGTTTGCTAATTGAACAAATGAAATAGGCAGTGGCATGGTGCATATAGCCATAGAAGCACAGTGAAATATGCCTCAATGCAGTCACATTTGTGGCTTATTGGGAGTGTGGCTCTCAGTTAGTTATTTTTGGCAACCCATCCCGTGAGAGTGAATGTCATTCCATATTATCTGTTCTGTTATATTTCATCAAATTTGTGCACTGATTGCTATGAATTCTATCTGATGGTGTTCGCATGTTTAGGTAAAAAGAAAATCGTGTCCCATTCAGAACACAAGCAATAAAAAATATATATACATATTTCTTTACTCAAGCCGAGTGGGTGGGCCTGGCTCCCCAGTGGGCATGTCTACGCCCTTGAAGTGAATGACAGTGGTAGTGTACATGGCATTGAGATCCTATTAAATTATAAGGGCTATGTCATAAACCCTCAAAGTTACAGACTGGGAGGAAAATGGCAGCCATTGTGGTCATGGAGAAATCCGGAATGAATTGTAGTACAGCAGCCTGGCCTCAAAACTAGACGTAACATGGTAAATGTAAATCTGTGACACTCAAATGAGTATGATATGTTACGTTGTACATAAGAAATAAGGATATTTAAGCCAAAAACAAAATGAAGGAGGTTAGTTGGGGAAGACCCAAAGGTTGCGTGTTCGAATCACATCATTGACAACTTTATAATTTTAGCTAATTAGCAACTTTGCAACTACTTAGAACTTTTTAGCTACTTTGCAACTACTTAGCATGTAATATAACCCTTCCCCTAACCATAACCACTAACCCCTAGCCTAGCTAAAGTTAGCCCCCTAGCTGACATTAGCCGCAAATAAGTGGAATGCGGAACATGTCATATGTATTGCAAATTCATAACATATTGTACGGACTGCTTTAAAAACTAAAAGAATCTCTATTTTTGATGTAAATGGCATGTTACAGAAGGGTCCTGACATTTTTTAGCAATTGTACTTGTTTTTCAAAAACGTACCCCGACCAGCGATTCACTTCCTCATCATCGTTTTGCAGTACTGGGGCTCTGAAAAGACATGATCAAATGCTCTCAATATAGTGAAGCTGGTCTTTAGATGTTGTACACATGAAATTGTGTCTTTCCAAATGTACCCGCAACGTTTTATTCCATTTTGTGTGAATCAAGCTGTTTCCCCTACACAGCTGTTCCATTCTCTGTGTAGCCTGCTGCTAGAATGGATGGAGAGGTATCCCTCGAGTCGCAACAAAATGTAATAGTACGTTGTGGATAAAGTTCGGAATGATACAATTCTGCCCCACCTGCCCTGAATGACGGGTCGCCACTGTAGCTAACAAACACACTGTGCAGATAATCTTCAAATTCATTGTTGTACACAATATTTTATCATAGCACTGGCTGACCACTGGCTTACCAACTCCCTTACCAAAATGGCTGACTTTTTATAGTGTCATATGAAGGTTCATGTCCATTCCTGTATTCTGATTCCTAATTATATGGTACATAGTACAAGTAGCTGTACTCACCGCTCCAGGGACTTGTTCTTAACCAGCCAGTTGCTCATGTCCTCCACGGTGGTGTGTTGAGGGACATGACTCTGGAGGCCTTGTCTCTGGAGCACCAGAAACTGCTTCATCAGCTTCTTCTGCAAGACAAATCATGTTGTCTGTAAGACAACCTAGAGTTTGCTTTAGCCGGTCTGAATTGACAGGTGTCCGGGGTTTGTATTAGGGATGTGCCAGCAGCATACCACCATGCATCCCACTGCTGGCTTGCATCTGAAGCTAAGCAGGGTTGGTCCTGGATGGGAGACCAGATGCTGCTGGAAGTGGTGTTGGAGGGCCAGTAGAAGGGACTCTTTCCTCTGGTCTAAAAAACAATATCCAAACACCCCAGTGTAGTGATTGGGGACATTACCCTGTGTAGGGTGTCGGCTTTCACATGGGGTGTTAAATGGGTGTCCTGACTGGTCACTAAAGATAAAATGGCACTTATTGTAAGAGTAGGGCTATTAACTCCAGTGTCATGACTAAGTCCCCAATCTGGCCCTCATACCATCATGACCACCTAATCATCCCCAGCTTCCAATTGGCACATTCATCCCCTTCCTCTCCCCTGTAACTATACCCCAGGTCATTGCTGTAAATCAGAATGTGTTCTCAGTCAACTTACCTGGTAAAATACATGTGCATCTTTCCCTTTCAAGGTGATTTGATATGTCGTGTCTTGATACAGGAATTAGGAAGTTTTCATTTTAAGCGATTTGATTAGAAGAACAAATCGATGCACTGACATTTGTTAAAAAACATATACATTTTCCTTTCGAAATAAAAATGTGCTGTTGTTGATGGAGCTCATGAGCTGGACCACGCTGAGCTGGATCTGTCTGAGCTGACTTCTCTGTGTGTGTGTGTGTGTGTGTGTGTGTGTGTGTGTGTGTGTGTGTGTGTGTGTGTGTGTGTGTGTGTGTGTGTGTGTGTAAATGATGTGCAGTGGGTATCATAAGTACTCACCCCCCTTGGATGTTTTCAAATGTTCATGTTTTACAAAGTGGGATTTTTTTGTCAATGATCTTCACAAAAAATGCATAATCTGAAAGTTCTGTCTGAGCAAACACCTTTTAACTTGGTGCTATTAGGTTCTGTCTGAGCAAACACCTTTTAACTTGGTGCTATTAGGTTCTGTCTGCAATCCAATTACACAATACTGGGCTGTCAATCAAAAATAATTGTCTGTAAGGTGATATACAGCGCATTTGGAAAGTATTTAGACCCCTTCACTTTTTTCACCTTTTGTTACATTACAGCCTTTTTCTAAACTAAATTAAATTAAATGTTTTCCTCATCAATCTACACACGATACCCCATAATGACAAAGCGAAAACAGGTTTTCAGACATGTTTGCAAATGTATTAAAGGTAAAAAACAGTAATATCTTATTTACATAAGCATTCAGACCCTTTGCTATGAGACTCGAAATTGAGCTCAGGTGACTCATCCTTGAGATGAGTCCACCTGTGATAAATTAAAATGATTGTACATGATTTGGAAAGGCACGCAAGTGTCTATATAAGGTCCCACAGTTGACAGTGCATGTCAGAGCAAAAACCAAGCCATGAGGTGGAAGGAACTGTCCGTAGAGCTCTGAGACAGGATTGTGTTGAGGCACAGATCTGGGGAAGGGTACCAAATAATTTCTGCAGCATTGAAGGTCCCCAAGAAGACAGTGGCCTCCCTCATTCTTAAATGGAAGAAGTTTGGACCACCCAGCCAAACTGAGCAATCGGGGGAGAAGGGCCTTGGTCAGGGAGGTGACCAAGAACCCGATATCAATATGAAAGAGCTCCAGAGTTCCTCTGTGGAGATGGTAGAACCTTCCAGAAGGACAACTATCTCTGCAGCACTCCACCAATCAGGCCTTTATGGTAGTGGCCAGACAGAAGCCACTCCTCAGTAAAAGGCACATGACAGCACGCTTGGATTTTTCCAAAAGACACCAAAAGGATTCTCAGATCATGAGAAACAAGATTCTCTCGTCTGATGAAACCAAGATTGAACTCTTTGGAATGAATGCCAAGCGTCACATCTGGAGGAACCCTGTCACCGTCCCTACGGTGATGCATGGTGGTGGCAGCTGTGGGGATGTTTTTCAGCGTCATGGGCTGGGAGACTAGTCAGGATCGAGGGAAAGATGTACAGAGAGATCCTTGATGAAAACCTGCTCCAGAGCGCTCAGGACCTCAGACTGGGGGCGAAGGTTCACCTTCCAACAGGACAACGACCCTAAGCAAACAGCCAAGACAACACAGGAGTGGCTTCGGGACAAGTCTCTTGAATGTTCTTGAGTGGCCCAGCCAGAGCCAAGACTTGAACCTGATCGAACATCTCTGGAGAGACCTGAAAATAGCTGTGCAGCGACGCTCCCCATCCAAGCTGACAGAGCTTGAGAGGATCTGCAGAGAATCATTTTGAGAAATTCCCCAGATACAGGTGTGCCAAGCTTGTAGCGTCAAAGCCAAGAAGACTCAAGGCTGTAATCGCTTCAACAAAATACTGAGTAAAGGGTCTGAATACTTACGTAAATATAATATTTCTGTTTTTTATTTTTTATACATTTGGAAAAATGTTTAAAAACCTGCTTTTACTTTGTCAATATGGGGTATTGTGTGTAGATTGAAGAGGGGAATTAAAGAATAAAATAAAAAATTGAATAAGGCTGTAAGGTAACAAAAATGTGGATTAAGTTAACGGGTCTGAATACTTTCCAAATGCACTGTATTTATTGAGTCATGAAGAGGAAGACATCAATAAACAATTCTGAGATCTGGGACTTGAAAAATACCCATTATCTCAAAACCATACATTTTGCATTTACTGAGATTTTTTTAAACAACTTTTTCTGAAGAATGGCCATAACGTAGCCCCCCACCCCTAAAAAAAACAGATTTACAAATGGCTTAGGATTTTTCATACTCAGCACTTTAGGTACCTTTAAGGTGAGGACCTTACTGGGTTATGAAAGAAGAATGAACTACAAAACAGCTCTGAGATCTGTGATGTGAAAACTCTAATGCTCAATATCTCAGATCTATGCTTTGCACATATAGAAACTTATAGTCCCAAGGTCTGAAGGGGTTGACATGATTTTTTAGTGACTAGCCTTTCTTCTGTCCCCCGTACATACAACATCTGTAAGGTCCCTCAGTCAAGTATAGAATTTCAAGCACAGATTCAACTACAAAGACAAGGGAGGTTTTCAAAAGCCTTGTGAAGAGGAGCAGTGCTTGGTAGATGGGTAACAATAACAATTAGACATTGAATATCTTTTTAAGCATGGTCAAGTTAATAATTATGGTGGTATATTCAACCACCCAAACACATCAAAGATACAGTCGTCCTTTTTGGCCTAAATGCAAAGCCCATGTTTGGGACAAGTCCAACACAACACATCATTAAGTAACTGCCTCCTCATTTTCAAGCATGGTGGTGTCACGGTTCATGAATCCACTGCCTCTCTCTCTCTCTCTCTCTCTCTCTCTCTCTCTCTCTCTCTCTCTCTCCTGTGTTTGTGTGGGCGTGGTTCCCAATCTTGGCCTGATTGTCTGCGCCAGCTGGAATTAATTATCTTCCCCTTTATATGTTCTGTAACCTGTGTTTCTTGTTGTCAGATCGTTGTTTCTTCCCTGAGGTTGTGTCGTGTGTCAGTGCTCATTCTCTCTCAGCCCTTGTGGGGATTATCTGCTGTGCTCCTTCCTACCCAGCCGGACTCACTCCCTTGGATTTCTCAGCTCGCTATCATCAGAGGATGTGCCCTAGGCCCTGGGTTGGATTCTGTCTGAGTATATTCTGTCTGTCCTGTGGATACTGTAAACTATTTTCATTAAACCATCGTTGCTTGCATCTTGCATCCGCCTCTGTATTGTGACAGAACGATCTGACCATATCATGGATGCAGCGAGTTCAACGAGTCTGACCGAATTCATTTCCCGCAGTATCACGAGAATGGACCAACAAGAGGAGAACATCTCCAGCACCGGTCGGGCAGTACAAGCCATGGCGACGCAGGTATCCCAGCTGACCCAACAATTACAACATCTGAAGGGTCTCGCTGCGCCACCTACACCGGCAGTTCCACACGCCCCGCCAGAGCTGGATTTTCAGCTAGAGCCACGACTACCGACACCAGAGGGTTATTCAGGTGATCCGGACTATTGTAGAGCTTTTCTTACGAGATGTTCAATGCATTTCTCGTTGCAGCCACGGACCTTCAACCGTGAACAGTCTAAGGTAGCATTCGTACTCACACTGCTATCAGGCAAAGCAGCTCTTTGGGGAACGGCGGTGTGGGCGAACCAGGACCCATGCTGCACCTCTTTCCAGACACTCTCCGAGGAGATGAGAAGGGTTTTCGATCGGGCCGTGGCGGGTAGGGAGGCGGCCAGACTACTCGCTGACCTTCGCCAAGGAGACCGTTCAGTATCGGAATACTCCATTCAATTCCGCACTCTGGCCGTAGAATGTCAGTGGAACGAGGAGGCGCAGTGGGACATGTTCCTGCATGGGCTGGAGGACCGGATCCAGAAGGAGATTTATATTCTGGACCTTCCTAGGAGTTTAAATGGACTAGTGGAACTAGCATTGAGGGTCGACGCTCGTCTGAGTCGTATGGGCCGCCGAGCATACCCTAACAGACCGTATAACGACATGGGGGGTCGGCATGCCAGCGGTGGGAACACGGCCAGTTCAGCCTCCGCTCACGAGCCCATGCAGGTGGGGAGGGCTCGCCTCTCCCGGGAGGAGAGGGAGAGGCGGAGATCCCAAGGACTTTGTCGCTACTGTGGTAGAGCGGGCCACTTTATCCACTCCAGTCCGGTAAAAGATCAGGCCCGGTAGTAAGTATGAGGCTACTATCGGGTGGTGTCATCACAGAGAAGACCTCATCATCTACTCTCCTCCCGGTAAGACTAAGATGGGCCACCCACACGCACGACACCCAAGCTTTACTGGACTCAGGAGCAGAGGGTAATTTCATGGACTTCAAGCTCGCTCACAAGCTCCAGATTCCTATCACCTCACTCACGCACAAGATATCCGTCAACGCTCTCAATGGTCAAGAACTCCCCAACATTTCTCACACCACTGAACCTATCACACTCATCACTTCTGGCAATCACACTGAGACACTATCATTTCTACTCATGGACTCACCCCTTGCACCATTAGTTCTCGGCCACCCTTGGCTCACCCAACACAACCCCAGAGTTGACTGGGGTCATAACTCTATATCTATGTGGAGTAACAAGTGTCTTGAGTCCTGTTTAGTGTCTGCTTGTTCATCTGTGTCTGATTCTGTGTTTCTAGAGGAGGCAGTGGATTTGTCTAACGTGCCCGTTGAATACCTCGACCTGAAGGAGGTGTTTAGCAAGTCCCGTGCTGCTTCTCTTCCTCCGCATCGTCCCTATGACTGTGCAATAGAGTTATTGCCAGGTGAGTCTCCGCCTAAAGGCAAGTTATATTCACTCTCTGTTCCTGAGAGAGAGGCTATGGAGAGATACATCTCTGAGTCTCTGGCATCTGGATTCATTCGTCCTTCCTCTTCTCCAGCGGGGGCGGGGTTCTTCTTTGTGGGGAAGAAGGACGGATCTCTGCGTCCTTGCATTGATTACCGTGGGTTGAATAACATCACAGTGAAGAATACCTATCCTTTACCGTTGATGTCCTCAGCCTTTGAAAGGTTACAGGGAGCATCCGTGTTCACTAAGTTGGATTTACGTAATGCTTATCATTTGGTTCGCATAAGGAGGGGGGACGAATGGAAGACCGCGTTTAACACCCCCAGAGGGCACTTCGAGTATTTGGTCATGCCTTTTGGGTTATCCAACTCCCCAGCGGTTTTCCAGGCACTCGTCAATGACGTGCTGAGAGATATGATTGATCAGTTCATTTATGTTTACCTGGATGACATACTGATTTTTTCTTCTTCTCTCCAGGAACACGTTCAGCACGTCAGACGAGTGCTCCAGAGGTTGTTGGAGAATGGACTTTTTGTCAAGGCGGAGAAATGCATTTTTCATGCACAATCCGTTCCATTCCTAGGTTACATCGTCTCGACTGAAGGTATTCGCATGGATCCTGACAAGATTAAGGCTGTGGTGGAGTGGCCAAGCCCAGATTCCCGTAAGGCCCTACAGAGGTTTCTGGGATTCGCCAATTTCTACCGGCGTTTTGTTCGCAACTTTAGCCAGATAGTCGCTTCCCTTACCGCCTTAACCTCCCCCAGAGTGACGTTCAGGTGGACCGATACAGCCGAGGCTGCATTCGTCAAACTCAAGAGCCGCTTTGTTTCGGCCCCCATCCTCATAGCTCCCGATCCCTCGCGTCAGTTCGTGGTGGAGGTGGACGCTTCAGAGGTGGGGGTAGGTGCGGTACTTTCCCAACGTGCCGCATCTGACAACAAGATGCACCCTTGCGCGTTCCTTTCCCATCGGTTATCACCTGCGGAACGCAACTACGACATTGGCAACAGAGAGTTGTTGGCAGTAAAGTTAGCATTGGAGGAGTGGCGCCATTGGTTAGAGGGTTCGGGGGTACCTTTTATAGTTTGGACCGATCACAAGAATTTGGAATATATCAGAACGGCCAAGAGACTCAACTCCAGGCAGGCGCGGTGGGCACTCTTTTTCGGACGTTTTGACTTCTCTCTCTCGTATCGCCCGGGTTCCAAGAATGTCAAACCCGATTCCCTTTCTCGTATTTTTGACCATTCCGAACGCCCATCCACTCCCGAGTGCATCCTACCCAGGACCCTAGTGGTCTCCACACTTATATGGGAGGTTGAATCGAGGGTCAGAACGGCCTTAGAAGGGGTAACGCCTCCGCCCGGTTGTCCGCCTAATCGGTTGTTTGTGCCGGAGGGGTGTCGGTCCGATGTTATTCGGTGGGGGCATTGCTCCAACGTAGCGTGTCATCCAGGAGTCAGCCGTACTAGCTTTTTAGTGAAGCAACGCTTTTGGTGGCCGCTGATGGCTCGTGACATTCACAGTTTTGTCTTGGCTTGCTCGGTTTGTGCCACTGGGAAGAGTTCTAATCGACCCCCAGATGGGTTACTCCAACCGCTGTCGGTCCCTTCGAGACCCTGGTCCCACATCGCGCTAGATTTTGTTACCGGTCTCCCGCCCTCCCAGGGCAAGACGGTTGTTTTGACTGTGGTGGACCGGTTCTCGAAGGCGGCTCATTTTATTCCCTTGCCTAAATTACCATCTGCCAAGGAAACAGCGGTAACGGTCGTGGATCATGTTTTTCGCTTACATGGCCTGCCGATGGACGTAGTTTCTGACCGTGGGCCCCAATTTGTGTCCAAGTTTTGGCAGGAGTTTTGTAGGTTACTGGGAGCAAGTGTCAGTCTTTCTTCAGGGTTTCATCCCCAGAGCAACGGTCAAACGGAGAGGGCCAACCAAGATTTGGAGAGAGTGTTGCGATGTTTGGTTTCTAAGAACCCCTCTTCCTGGAGTCAACAACTCTCTATGGTTGAGTACGCTCACAATTCGTTGCCAGTGGCAGCCACGGGTCTCTCTCCATTTGAGTGTAGTTTAGGTTACCAGCCACCTATCTTTCCCAGTACAGAGTCCGAGGTCACTGTTCCCTCCGCTCACGCTTTCATCCAGAGGTGCCGTCACGTATGGAGCAGAGCCCGTGAGACTCTCCTCCGGGTGGGGGCGCGCACCAAGGCTAAGGCCGATCGCCACCGGTCGAAGCCTCCGGTATACGTTGTTGGACAAAGAGTGTGGCTTTCCACGAAGAACATTCCACTCCGATCCGTTTCTAACAAGCTTGCCCCCAAATTTATCGGGCCGTTCAGGGTCACCAGGATCATTAGTCCGGTGGCGGTCCGGCTCAAGCTTCCTCCGGCGTATAGGAGAATTCATCCTACCTTCCATGTGTCCAAGATAAAACCGGTGTTTCAGGCACGCATTAACCCGCCGGTCCCGGTTCCCCCGCCGCCACGACTTGTTGATGGGGAGACCACCTTTTCTGTCAATCGGATTTTGAACTCGAGAAGGAGGGGACGCGGATTCCAGTACCTGGTAGACTGGGAGGGTTACGGTCCGGAGGAGAGAAGTTGGGTACCCGCTAGGGACATTCTGGATCACTCCCTTATCGATGATTTCAATCGACAGGTAAATTTGTCTGGGAACGCCAAGAGGCGTTCCTAGGGGGGGGGTATTGTCACGGTTCATGAATCCACTGCCTCTCTCTCTCTCTCTCTCCCTCTCTCTCTCTCTCTCTCTCTCTCTCTCTCTCTCTCTCTCTCTCTCTCTCTCTCTCTCTCTCTCTCTCTCTCTCTCCTGTGTTTGTGTGGGCGTGGTTCCCAATCTTGGCCTGATTGTCTGCGCCAGCTGGAATTAATTATCTTCCCCTTTATATGTTCTGTAACCTGTGTTTCTTGTTGTCAGATCGTTGTTTCTTCCCTGAGGTTGTGTCGTGTGTCAGTGCTCATTCTCTCTCAGCCCTTGTGGGGATTATCTGCTGTGCTCCTTCCTACCCAGCCGGACTCACTCCCTTGGATTTCTCAGCTCGCTATCATCAGAGGATGTGCCCTAGGCCCTGGGTTGGATTCTGTCTGAGTATATTCTGTCTGTCCTGTGGATACTGTAAACTATTTTCATTAAACCATCGTTGCTTGCATCTTGCATCCGCCTCTGTATTGTGACAGGTGGTGGCTGCATCATGAAATGGGTGGGCTTGACATCGACAAAGACTGGGGAGTTTATCAGGATAAAAATAAATGGGACGGTGCTAAGCACAGGCAAAATCCTAAAGGAAAAGCTGCTTTGCACCAGACACTGGGAGAGGAATTCACCTTTCAGCAGGACAATAACCTAAAACACAAGGCCAAATCTACACTGGAGTTGCTTACCAAGAAGACAGTGAATGTTCCCGAGTGGCCAAGTTACAGTTTTGACTTAAATCTGTTTGAAAATCTATGGCAAGACTTGAAAATAGCTATCTAGCCATGACCCCCATCACCTCTTAGACAGACCTTTAAGAATTAAAACAGTAATAATAATGGGCAAATATTGCACAGTCCAGGTGTGCAAAGCTCTTCAAATCAAAAATCTAATCAAATGTTATTTGTCACATCCCCCGAATACAACAGCTGTAGTAGACCTTACAGTGAAATGCTGACTTACAAGCCCTTAACCAACAATGCAGTTTTAAGAAAGAAATGTGTTAAAAAAGTATTTACTAAAATAAACTGAAGTAAAAAATAAATAGATAATAATAGAAAAATAAAAAATAACTAAGGAGCAACAATAAAATAGCAGTAGCAGGCTATATACAGGGGGTACCGGTATAGAGTCAATGTACGGGGCTACAGAGTCAATGTGTGTTAGTTGAGGTAATTGAGGTAATATGTACATGTAGGTAGAGGCAAAGTGACTATGCATGAATAATAAACGAGTAGCAGCAGTGAGAGTAGTGGCAGTGTAAAAATGGGGGGGGGGGGGCAATGCAAATAGTCCGGGTAGCAACTTGATTTGCTGTTCAGGAGTCTTATGGTTTGTGGGTAGAAGCTGTTAAGTAGCCTACAGTACCAGTCACAAGTTTGGACACACCTACTCAGTCCCTGTTTTTTCCTTTATTATTTACTATTTTCTGTAGAATAATAGTGAAGACATCAAACTGAAATAACTCATATGGAATCAGTGGTGTAAAATACTTAAGTTAAAATACTTTAAGTCGTTTTGGGGGGTATCTGTACTTTACTATTTATATGTTTGACTACTTTTACTTCACTACTTCACTGTCCTGTTAAAAAACAAATGATAGTCCCACTAAACACAAACCAGATGGTATCGCTGTAAAATGCTGTGGTAGCCATGCGGGTTAACCTGTTTGGCGTGCAAGCCCGATGTCGGTACATTTATGACAACAGCCACTTCAAGTGCAGGGCGCGAAAGTCAAAAGATATTTTTTTTAAATATTTAACTTTCACACATTAACAAGTCCAATACAGCATATGAAAGGTACACATCTCGTGAATCCAGCCAACATGTCCGATTTTTAAAATGTTTTACAGGGAAGACAAAATATGTAAATCTATTAGCTAACCACGTTAGCAAAAGACTCCACTTTTATTACTCCATCAGTTTTTGACTCCATCAGTAGCTATCACAAATTCGGACAAATAAAGATATAAATAACCACTAACCAAGAAACAACCTCATCAGATGACAGTCTGATAACATATTTATTGTATAGCATATGTTTTTTTCGAAAAATGTGCATATTTCAGGTATAAATCATAGTTTACATTGCAGCTACAGTCAGAAATTGCACCGAAAGCAGACAGAAAAATTACAGACACCAACGCCAAATAGCTAAATACTCATCATAAAACATTTCTGAAAAATACATAGTGTACAGCAATTGAAAGACAGGCATCTTGTGATTCCAGACAATATTTACGATTTATCAAGTGTTTTACAGCGAAAACACAATATAGCGTTATATTAGCGTAGCCACAATAGCCAGAAACACTTGGGCGCCTACGACCAGTTCACATGCGCGACAGATATTAGAAATAGCATCATAAAATGTTTCTTACTTTTGGTGATCTTCCGTCAGAATGTTGGACAAGGTGTCCTTTGTCCAGAACAGTCGTTGTTTGGATCTGGAACGGCAAATTTCCCTCTTGATTTAGCATGGGCACTTGCCAAGTGGCACGGATCTCTCCAACGTCAACAAAGTCAGAGAACGGAACAGGGTAAAACTCCCGAAGAAATTTCAATAATCTGATTAAACTATATTGAAAAAACATACTTTACGATGATATGGTCACATGTATCAAATAAAATCTAAACCGGAGATGTTAGTCGTCCATAACGACAGCTAAACAGAAGGCAAATCCATGTCCTCTTTCGCGCGCTCCAGAATCAGGAAATGGACGGTCACGTCATACAAAGAGCTTTAATTCCACCTCAGACCAAGATAGACACGAAATTTCTTCTCTCACCGCCGCTTGACAACCAGGGGAAGGTGTATGAAGTGTACGTAGACTCTTACGTTCATTGCCCATGTATAGGCATGAAGTTGAACAGAGCATCAATTTCTGACATTCCACTTCCAGGAAATGTGCAGCAGAAGGAGTTCTGTTTCACTCAGAGAAATAATTCAAACGGTTTTAGAAACTAGAGAGTGTTTTCTATCCAATAGTAATAATAATATGCATATTGTACGAGCAAGAATTGAGTACGAGGCCGTTTGAAATGGGCACGATTTAACTGGCTACTCAATACTGCCCCTTGCAGCCATATTAAGTGTGCCTTGAATTCTAAATAAATTACAGACAATGTCACCTGATTGAATCAAACACATTAAGAAGGACAGAAATTCCACAAATGCACTTTTAACAAGGCACACCTGTTCATTGAAATGCATTCCAGGTGACTACCTCAGGAAGCTGGATGAGAGAATGCCAAGAGTGTGCACAGCTGTCATCAAGGCAAAGGGTCCCTACTTTGAAGAATCTCAAATATAAAATATATGTTGAATTGTTTAATCATTTTTTGGTTACTAGATGATCCCATATGTGTTATTTCATAGTTTTGATACATTCACTGTTTTTACACAATGTAGTAAAAATAAAGAAAAACCCTGGAATGAGTAGGTGTGTCCAAACTTTTGACTGGTACTGTATGTACAGGCTATATATACAGTATATACTGTAAATATCTGAAACAGGATTCAATTTGAATGGAATGGATGGAGAGAGACTGCTTGTGCGTGCTCTGATTTAAAGCAACGATATTACAGTGATAGACTGTTTTAAACTCTGCGGTTCCAATTAAAAAATATATATTTCCAATTAAAAAATATAGTGATCCCAGAAAGCCAGATTGAGATGTGTAAATTAGACACCCATTCAGTCCTTATGCTACCACAACCTTCTGGCCCCCAGCCCTGGGTGCTATCAAAATTCCCATGATGCCATTTAATGCTTACAGGATGAATAACAATTTATAAAACTGCATATCTAAGGCTCTTGTCTGTCCAAGAAGTTGGGGTAAACGGTAGACATGGTATCTGTTATCCACTTTGTTTTAGTTCATATTTTGGGTATATGGGAGGGTGACTATATTTTAAAGTAGGGTTTTAGGTCAAATATATTTTGCTGAAGGGAGGGCCATCCATTTTCATTTCAGAATGGTTCGATTTTCTCCATGTAAGTCTTATCATAAATAACGTTCACTCCCTACAACATTCACATTTACTCCACTGTAACATACACTTTCGATATGGTGTAAGTGTTTTCTGAAATGAAGATGGTTTAATTTTACCTGCTCATTGTAGTAGCTCTTGTCCCAGCACCGCTCTACAGTCTGCCGGTATTCAGCACTCGGTCTGAACATCTTGAGAACAGAAAAACATACCAGTACTAGACTTTCTACAAGGACAGAATTGAACGATTAAAACTCAAATAAGATATATCATAGGATTTACCTGTACAGATGTAGAAAGGGCACGCGGGATTTTATTGCTAAAATCCATGAATTATTTGACGAAATGATAGATGGACTTTTGACAATAACTCAAAATAAAGATGAGTAATCGTAGCTAATTCGCAAAGGTGTTCGTGCTTGGGTTGGCGCAAACTAATGTTTTTAGCCAACATTCTGACGTTCTGGAGAAATCAAACATTCCATCTCCATAGAAATTGATTGTGAACATACTGTTATGGATTGTGCGTATTGTTGCGTATACTGCCGGCTACAGGTTCGATGTCACACTGTGCGTGACACGTGATGCGCTGCGCTCTCGTTCCTCACGCGTAAAAGCGAATGCAAAAATGCATGATGTCGACTATCAAATAAGGAAAACATCAACATAGGCCTAATTGTCAGCAAAACGATTTGTTTGATTTGATTGACTCCTGCGTAATTAAATATACAAACATGTATTTATTACCAAAACATCAATGACAACGGCAATGGTTAGCCTATAAATACAGTCTACATTTATTTACACTTGCAAATAGTTAAATCACCTGGCAAGAAGAGCTGAAGCAGCTCAGCTCAGAAAATGGCCCTAGTTTGCTATTGAAATTACTTTGATATGTTTATACTTTGAAGGGGACATAATTAACGAAAATGTCCCTTGTGTCACTTGAGGCCAATACACAGATTTTGAGCCATAGTCGAAAAACTGCTAAAATATCATTGGTAACATTCTCCTGAAATACATGTAGGCCTATAGGGCCATTTTCTGAGCTGAGCTGCTTCAGCTCTTCTTGCCAGGTGATTTAACAGTCCCATTGTGAAGACAGAGATGACCATAGAGCACTGATATATGCTACATAGCTGTAGAGAACAGGCTTTAGCATACACCAGAGAGGCTAGGAGTTATTGTGGAGGCCAGAGCAGCATATGTTATAAAGGTGAGCCAGAAGGCTGCTTTGTGACCTTTTTATACCTCACAAGGAGAAGGGAACTGTCCAGACATCAACAGCAGTGCATTGTAAACTTGAAACCCACCTCAGTGCAAGCCAGGCACAGTGTGTGTGTTTGTGTGTGTCTGTGTGTGTGTGTGTGTGTGTGTGTGTGTGTGTGTGTGTGTGTGTGTGTGTGTGTGTGTGTGTGTGTGTGTGTGTGTGTGTGTGTGTGTGTGTGTGTGTGTGTGTGTGTGTGTGTGTGTGTGTGTGTGTGTGTGTGTGTGTATCAAAGAGTAGAAGTGGGAAACCTGGATGGAGGGCATTGGTGTGAGCTGTAGATCCGCGAATGCATGGGTCTCGGGGGGGGGGGGGGGGGGGGTCCTGACAATGCAGTAATAACCAACGAGTAATCTAACCAAACAATTTCACAACAGCTACCTTATACACACAAGTGTAAAGGGATGAAGAATATGTACATAAAGATATATGAATGAGTGATGGTACAGAACGACATAGGCAAGATGCAGTAGATGGTATCGAGTACAGTATATACATATGAGATGAGTAATGTAGGGTATGTAAACATTATATAAAGTGGCATTGTTTAAAGTGGCTAGGGATACTTTTTTTACATGTATGGCAGCAGCCACTCAATGTTAGTGGTGGCTGTTGAAGAGTCTGATGGCCTTGAGATAGAAGCTGTTTTTCAGTCTCTCGGTCCCTGCTTTGATGTACCTGTACTGACCTCGCCTTCTGGATGATAGCGGGGTGAACAGGCAGTGGCTCGGGTGGTTGTTGTCCTTGATGATCTTTATGGCCTTCCTGTGACATTGGGTGGTGTAGGTGTCCTGGAGGGCAGGTAGTTTGCCCCCGGTGATGCGTTGTGCAGACCTCACTACCCTCTGGAGAGCCTTACGGTTGTTGGCGGAGCAGTTGCCGTACCAGGTGGTGATACAGCCCGACAGGATGCTCTCGATTGTGCATCTGTAAAAGTTTGTGAGTGCTTTTGGTGACAAGCCAAATTTCTTCAGCCTCCTGAGGTTGAAGAGGCGCGGCTGCACCTTCTTCACCACGCTGACTGTGTGGGTGGACCAATTCAGTTTGTCCCTGATGATACTCAAAATATATTTTCGATTTTCGATTCTTCAAAGTAGCCACCCTTTGCCTTGATGACAGCTTTGCACACTCTTGGCATTCTCTTAACATTCTTCACCTGGAATGCTTTTCCAACAGTCTTGAAGGAGTCCCACATATGTGACCGACCGCTTTGTGTCTTATGTAGCAACATTTGAAATTGTGTTTTTTACATATGATAAAAGCAAAGACACAGAGATACAAAATGGTATTTCATACACTGCATTTGAGGAACAAAGGGAAAGTAATTCTGCTTTGAAAGTTGACAAAGTTATAACCTCACTTTTGAGAAAATGGCCTTTGAATGTTTTGGTACCTACTGGAGAGCTCTTCTTTGTCTACCACCATTCAGCATCGTTCACACCCTCTTAAGCTTTAGCCCCCACCCAAACTCTGACCATTTTACTTGCCCTAGCAGAGCTGGTTAGGATGTTTTCATGTTATCCAGAGTGTTGGTAACTGTAACTGTGCTGCTGGCAACAATTTAATTACGTTTCTTTACCGACGTTTTCTGACACTGGCCATATTGAACAGGTGCTGAGCGTTCTTAAATTCATCAGTTATTCTGCGCTCTGGCACACTCAGACGAGAGTGCTCTGGAATCGGAGTAGATGGCCAGACTGAATTTACGAACGCACCCAAAATGGTTACTTGTATAGTGTAGTCTTTTGTTAAGACATGTAGCTAGCTCTGAGATACGAATAATAAGATCATACACGTAACTTTGGCTAGCGAGCCAGCCAGCCAAAACATTTAAAAAATCGGACATGTTGACTGGATTCACAAGATGTGTACCTTTCATTTGCTGTATTGGAATTGTTAATGTGTGAAAGTTAAATATTTCAAAAAAATATATTTTGAATTTTGCGCCCTTTAGTGGCTGTTGAAGTGGCTATTGTCATATTGTGGCCGGCCTCGGCTTGCAGCCGGAAGAAGTTAATGATATTTAGATGCTAGTATTTACTTGTGACGCTATGCTAGGCTATGCTAGTCAGCTTTTTTACTGATGGGGGTGCTCCCGGATCCGGGATTGTGACCAAGTAGAAGTTAAAAATAAATCTATGTTTTGTTCGAAAAATTTGCATATTTGAGGTATAAATCAGTTTTACATTGCAGCTAACATTACAGCTCCCATCACAAATAGGACCGAAGCAGCCAGAGTAATTACAGTCACCAACGTCAAATACCTAAATACTCGTCATAAAACATTTCTGAAAAATCGATGGTGTACAGCAAATTAAAGACAAACATCTTGTGAATCAAGCCAATATTTCCGATTTATTAAGTGTTTTACAGCGAAAACACAATATAGCATTATATTAGCTTACTACAATAGCCTACCACACTACCGCATTCTTTCATCAAGGCACATTAGCGATAGCAATAGGTACGTTAGCGATAGGGAATAAACCAGCAAAAGATATTAATTTTCACTAACCTTCATAAACCTTCATCAGATGACAGTCCTATAACATCAGGTTATACATACACTTATGTTTTGTTCGAAAATGTGCATATTTAGAGCTGAAATCAGTGGTTACACATTGTGCTAACGTAGCATCTTTTTCCCAGAATGTGCGGATATTTTTAAGACACTCCAACTATTCTGACCAAATAACTCATAAACGTTAATAGAAAATACATGTTGTATAGGAAATGACAGATACACTCGTTCTTAATGCAATCGCCGTGTTAGAATTCTAAAAATAACTTCATTACGATATGCAGTTTACGTTATGGCGAGAGCGTGCGCAAAACCTGGCCGCAAACGACTATTTCACATGTTCGACAGATATATGAAATACCATCATAAAATGGGTCCTACTTTTGATGATCTTTCATCAGAATGTCGTACAAGGGGTCCTTTGTCGGGAACAATCGTTGTTTAGATTTAGAATGTCCTCTTCTCCAGTCAATTAGCACGGAAAGCTAGCAAAGTGGCGCTAAGCTCTCCTTCCTGAACAAAGGCACACAACGCAACACGCCTAACGTCCCGAATAAATTTCAATAATCTAATAAAACTATATTGAAAAAACAATATACTCTAGCCCGGCCGCTCTAGCCTGGCCGATATGTGGAGCTGGGATGTACCGCACCGGGCTAAGCACACATACAGGAGACACCGTGCGCTCTTCCGCATAACACAGTGTCTGCCCGTACTCTCGCTCTCCACGGTAAGCCCGGGAAGTTGGCGCCGGTCTCCTACCTGACTTCGCCACACTCCCCTTTAGACCCCCCCCAAGACATTTTTGGGGCTGACTCTCAGGCTTCCAGCCTTGCTTCCGTGCTGCCTCCTCATACCACCGCCTCTCGGCTTTAGCTGCCTCCAGCTCTTCACGAGGGCGGCGATACTCTCCAGCTTGAACCCAAGGTCCCTTACCGTCCAGAATTTCTTCCCATGTCCAGAAGTCCTGTGCATGCTGCTGCTGCTGTCGCTGCTGCCCGTTACCACGCTGCTTGGTCCTATGTTGGTGGGTGATTCTGTCACGGCTGTCTTCCTCTTCTTCCTCTGAAGAGGTGTAACAAGGATCGGACCAATACGCAGCGTGGTATGTATCCATGTTTTAATATAGAAAACTGAACTATGAACACCAATACAAAACAATAAACGTGAACAAACCGTAACAGTCCCGTGTGGCACAAACACTGACACAGGAAACAATCACCCACAAAATACCCAAAGAACATGGCTGCCTAAATATGGTTCCATATCAGAGACAACGATAAACACCTGCCTCAAATTGAGAACCAATCTAGGCAACCATAGACTTACATAAACACCTATAATGAACACAACCCCATAACTCTACAAAAAAAACCTAGACAGTACAAACACCCTAGACAAGACAAAAACACACAAACCACCCTCGTCACACCCTGACCTAACAAAAATAATAAAGAGAACAAAGATAACTAAGGCCAGGGCGTGACAATAATAAAAATGTATATACGGTAATGACACAAAAGATACCACATAAACGTGCCGTTCCAACGGCACACTTGAACAAGTGCTATGTTACAAACTTAACAGCAAAAATTGCAAGCTTCAGGTCTCTCTTGATGTGAATATTTTGTCCCAGTGAGACTGACGTGGAAATATAAAGTTGAAGTGAAAAAAACGTTAAAAAGATGGCGTAGTCAGCAGCTAATGTTTCATCTCATTCAGTCTCTCCTGTACCTTCTGTGGCTGGTCAAACTGCACCAGTCTGAGGATGTTCTTGTTGTCCATCACTCCCTGGATAAACTCCTCCTCTGTTAGCTTATCTGAAAGGACAGAACATATAACAGATACAATAATAGATAGATTTACAATGCTCATTGCACATAAGCTCAAAATGCATTCATCAAAATACAATATACAATATATGTACGATTTTCTTGAACTATTCTTTGAGTGGTTCCTAAACATGAAAACAAGGCTTCCCATTTTCTTTCTTGCCGAAGAAATCCCAGATTTTATCAGCTCTCTTCTCTGGTGTGTTCTCATCATCAGGAAGATTCTTCTTGTCCTCTTTGGAGATCATGTTGAATATCAACTATAAACAGAAAGTTTCTTTCATCATTATAGAGATTTGAGCAGCACACAAAACATGATGTGACCACATCTCATCTCTTACACCTACTTCATCACATCTAATTCACAATGACTCTACAACTGACCTCGACCATCTCCTGGATCTCCTTCTTAGTTATGCTTCCGTTGTGGTCGAAGTCGTACAGGTTGAATTCCCACTCCAGTTTCTGTATGGTCCTCCCAGAGGAGGTCAAGTGCAGGGCCATGATGTACTCCTTAAAGTCCAGCATCCCATCACTGCAGGGTTCAATATCATTCAATTACTCTGTTTCTATATTCCACAAGTACTAATTATGCAGAGCAGTGCAAATCAGCAGGAACGTTGTAATGATCATATCATCCATCACCTGTTGGAATCGAAGCTCCTGAAGACGTGGCGTGCATAAGCCTTGGGGTCTGCGTCGGGGAAGAATTTGATGTAGATGGCCTCAAACTGCTGCTTGCTGATTTGCCCACTGGGACACTCTCTCAGGAAGGTCTGGTACCTATAGAGGATGAAATAAAGATGGATCAAACAGTAGCTACGTCTCAAATGACACCCTTCTCTCTATAAAGTGTATTTATTTTGACCAGAATTGTAAGTTCTAGGTACCCGGTACATAGCTGCTCCTCGCTGTACTTGGTGTTCAATTTCAGCTCCTCTAGGAGATCCTTGGACAGGGAGACACTTTTGCTGTTGCCCATCTCTCCTGTGTTTCGGGATCGTTGTCCTCTATTTTTTTCTCTGTTTAATCCCTCTCTGTTCGTTGCTCTATTTTGCTCGATTCCTCCATTGTTCTTTATCAGTGTCTTTGTCTTCCACAGTTTCTTTGTTTTCTCTGATCTCTCATGTGAGGGTACCCACTCAATCCTAGTCTGGTGCACCTCTGCTCTGACCAGAAACAAACACTGGCCCTCTTGTTCTCTGCTATTTAAATGAACACAGATTGGTATTGGTCCAGACTGGGTGTAGGGGAGATTATAGTACACACAGCTGGTGATTTTCAGTGCACTCAACTGACACCTACGTTGAAATGGATAGGGATTAAACAGCAGGGAACCTCATGGTCTAATACTGTTTGATTAGATTGGTGTCTGTATTACCTGTTTTACACTGATACTCAGTGAAAGGCAAAAACAGATATGAACATGAGTCATCTCTCACATGCTGTGATTATTCATAAGTATGACATTGTAATTTGTCAATTACTGAGGTAAAAAAAAGTTTTTATATATATAAATAAATGTATATACTGAACAAAAATATAAACGCAACATGCAACAATTTCAAAGATTTTAATGAGTTCAAATCAAATGGTATTGGTCACATACACATGGTTAGCAGATGTTAATGCGAGTGTAGCGAAATGCTTGTGCTTCTAGTTCCGACCATGCAGTAGTTTCTTACAAGTAATCTAACCAAACAATTTCACAACACCTACCTTATACACACAAGTGTAAAGGAATGAATAAGAATATGTACATAAAAAAATATGAATGAGCGATGGCCAAACGGCATAGGCAAGATGCAGTAGATGGTATAGAGTACAGTATATACAAATGAGATGAGTAATGTAGGGTATGTAAATGTAACGGATGTGAAATGGCTGGCAAGTTAGCGGGTACGCGCTACTGGCGTTTCAATCAGTTATGTCACTTGCTCTGAAACCTGCAAGTAGTGTTGCCCCTTGCTGTAACAGCTTTCCTCTTCCTCTTCATCAGAAGAGGAGGAACATGGATTGTACCAAGGCGCAGCGGAGTTTGTCGACATGATTTATTAAAGAAAAACACGAACTCGACTAATACACTAACAAAACAAATAATCGGTGTAGACAGATCTGAACGACTGACTCACATAACACGCGAGAATGCACGAACAGGGAAAAAAGCCTACACATAAATGACACTGAACAAACAAACCGAAACCAGTCCCGTGTGGCGCAATGACATAAACAAACACAGGAGACAATCACCCACAACGAACACTGTGAAAACACCTACCTAAATATGACTCTTAATTAGAGGAACGCCAAACACCTGCCTCTAATTAAGAGCCATACCAGGCAACCCATAAACCAACATAGAAACAGAAAACATAGAATGCCCACCCAAACTCACGTCCTGACCAACTAACACATATAACAAACTAACAGAAATAGGTCAGGAACGTGACACTTGCTCTGCAAGGGCCGTGGCTTTTGTGGAGCGATGGGTAACGACGCTTCGTGGGTGACTGTTGTTGATGTGTGAAGAAGGTCCCTGGTTCGCGCCCGTGTAGGGGCGAGGGGACGGTTTAAAGTTATACTGTTACATAAACTTTATATAATTTTTCATTATTAAAGTGGCTAGAGATGAGTCAGTATGTTGGCAGCAGCCACTCAATGTTAGTGATGACTTTCAGTCTCTCGGTCCCAGCTTTGATGCACCTGTACTGACCTCGCCTTCTGGATGATAGCGGGGTGAACAGGCAGTGGCTCCTGTGGTTGTTGTCCTTGATGATCTTTTTGGCCTTCCTGTGACATTGGGTGGTGTAGGTGTCCTGGAGGGCAGGTAGTTTGCCCCCGGTGATGCGTTGTGCAGACCTCACTACCCTCTGGAGAGCGTAACGGTTGTGGGCGGAGCAGTTGCGTACCAGGCGGTGATACAGCCGGACATGATGCTCTCGATTGTGAATCTGTAAAAGTTTGTGAGTGCTTTTGGTGACAAGCCAAATTTCTTCACCCTTCTGAGATTGAAGAGGCGCTGCTGCGCCTTCTTCACAACGCTGTCTGTGTGGGTGGACCATTTCAGTTTGTCCGTGATGTGTACGCCGAGGAACTTGAAACTGTCTACCCTCTCCAAGCATGTTGGGAGAGGCATGGCCATCAAAATCACTTGGAACTGAAATGAACCAGATCCCTGCTGCAAAGTCAACTGTAAAGCTTTCTTTGGTTTCCCTAATCTATCTATTCCAACAGGGACCACTGTTGATTACCCATAGAGATTTTTGCAATCAAAGAAAGAAAGATATTATTGGATATGGCCCTATCTTTCAGACGACTAGTTTAATAGCATATACATAAAGACCATTGTTCTTTGTACTGTGGTCATGCTTGTCAACGTATATATATATATATATATATATATATATATATATATATATATATATATATATATATATATATATATATATATATACATATATATAGATTCAATGTAGTATTTTTTGTTGTACATGATAATGACTAAAAACATATATACCAAGACACCAAGTCATCAGAATTACTGTAACATACATGACTTCAGATATTAGACAAGACTGCCATCTGCTGGAAAACGGAAGAAATACAGTTATTAAACTAGGAAACTCAGGCTTACACATGTTCAATACATGTTGATGCATAAATAATATGTAATTTAAGTTTGTGATGAAATGTGAATTGAAACTGTAAATAGTTACAAAAAATAACAATACAAATCGATTGCTACTGTAAATAGTAAAAATAGTCATTGAATGAAGACATAATAAAATATTTAATGAGGAAAAAAGTATTGAGAAATATTTAACATGCGAAACAACAACTGGTGTGTGTGTGTGTGTGTGTGTGTGTGTGTGTGTGTGTGTGTGTGTGTGTGTGTGTGTGTGTGTGTGTGTGTGTGTGTGTGTGTGTGTGTGTGTGTGTGTGCGTGCGTGTGTGTGTTTGTGTGTGAGCTGAAGTCATCTGCTGAAGAGCTGGTCAGGTTCACACCATCAAATCATCTTCGTATATGCAGCAGAAAAGTCGACGGAAGAATCTCACGACTCTGCTTTTCTTTGGTTTAATGACCACAACATCTTCTGGAAATGAGAAGGAAAAGATCAATCACAATAGCTTAAATTAGTTACAAATGAGTTAGTTACAAAACTGTCATGTTAAAATAAAACATTAGCTAATACCTTATATTACAGAAGGAAATGATAACCTGTCAAAGTGATCTGTGTTAATGTAACTCACCTGACTGGAGGTCAACTGGTTCATCCGTAACCTTAAGGTTGACTGGATTAGTGGCCAGGGGTGTTGTGATGTTGTCCACCTTAACTGGGGCATCAACCAGGGGTGTTGTGATGTTGTCCACCTTAACTGGGGCATCAACCAGGGGTGTTGTGATGTTGTCCACCTTAACTGGGGCATCAACCAGGGGTGTTGTGATGTTGTCCACCTTAACTGGGGCATCAACCAGGGGTGTTGTGATGTTGTCCACCTTAACTGGGGCATCAACCAGGGGTGTTGTGATGTTGTCCACCTTAACTGGGGCATCAACCAGGGGTGTTGTGATGTTGTCCACCTTAACTGGGGCATCAACCAGGGGTGTTGTGATGTTGTCCACCTTAACTGGGGCATCAACCAGGGGTGTTGTGATGTTGTCCACCTTAACTGGGGCATCAACCAGGGTTGTTGTGATGTTGTCCACCTTAACTGGGGCATCAACCAGGGGTGTTGTGATGTTGTCCACCTTAACAGGGGCATCAACCAGGGGTGTTGTGAGGTTGTCCAGCACTTTGTCATGGATAGTGGTCAAGGGCTTTTTAATGTCTGGCAGTGACAGCGGTCGAAGCAACTCCAACACCTTGACAGGGTTAGGGACAAATTCGTCGGCGATTGCCAGGTTCATGTCCACAGACTGAAAGCAAAAATATGTAATATTTAATAATAATATTAATATTTATTATTTAACATAACATTTGCAATATTGCAGATGTACTTTTTAAATGTGTGATTAACAATATTGACAACAATACATTTTAGGATCAGACATAACTGAATGAGTGGACGTTAATAAGATAAACACTTGAAATCATTGCTTACTCCATTGCTTCCTGAATCTTCAGCCTCGTCGACGTCTGCTGCTGAGAGGAGCATCTTGGGGCACATCTTCTTTGCAAACAAGTTGGCCACCACTAAACATCTCTCCTCATCACATATGAAGGCTTCAATCCCCAGGCACTGGGATGATGGGTACCTCTTCATGTACTCCCAGTAGAAGGTGTAAGCCCAGTACTGCTTACTGTCAGAGTCGGTACTCTTCTCCAGCTCCTCATTAACGATGTTGCGGAATCTGGAAGTGATGCTCTGAAACAGTGTGCAGATACGATCGGTGATAGTCAGGAACTCTGACTCAAGGTCCTCTGATGCAGGAGGGAGCCTCTCCAAGAATAGCATGACCCTGTGTTTAGGGATGATTTTCGTGGCAAAGCCTGGCATGGCATTAGCGGCGAAGCTTGGCGATGCAGTGAAGGTTGTCAGGTCAAATCCTGAGGGTGGAATGCAGGGTGCCGGTGCAATGCCTGGTGGTGGCGAACACAATTAGGATCAATCTTACATAAAAACTTGAAGTTGCACTCTAGTGTCCTTTTCACCTCAGTTAACACCTGATGTGCTTAACAAAAGTCACCTCTCAACAGGTGGTCTAGGTATGTCATGACATAGCACAAGTGTGGGGGTGGGACGTTTCTATTTTGTTCTATATTGCTTTTCTGTTGTTCGTTAAGCAAGGGGGAGGCCAATGACACCTGAATGGCCTGCTCCTTGAAGTTGGCAGTTGTCTCTAATAAACTGTATTTTGGTCAAAACTTATAATTTTCCCCTTGAGAGCAGTAGTCACCAACCTTTTCTGAGTCAAAATCACTTTCTGAGTCAAGATCACTTTCTGAGTCAAGATCACTTTCTGAGTCAAGATCACTTTCTGAGTCAAGATGCAAGTCCAGATGTAGCGCTCAGATTTTTTTTAAACATGACTTTAAAAAAAGTTAACCTATGCAACATTAACTATTTCAAAACTGTTCTGTAGCAATAAGGTTTGTTCAGTAGACTATAGGCCCAATACATTATCAATGCATATTGGCTACGCTTGGATTGGCCTGCCAATGTTGATCTTTTCAGACCATGTGTTTAAATAATATATATATATTTTTGGGATATATGATAACACTGGTAATTAGATAATTTGTTGTATTATTTGGGAGGCACAGCTGAGTGAGCATAATAATTCACATCATAATTCACAGGAAAATGTGCAGGCTATCTGATTGGCCAGCGGTAGGCCTATACAGTAGGTGCAGTTGATTTACTCTCTGCGCCTGCCGGGTAGGCGGAGTTCTACATTCAGACACAAGAAATGGTTCAAAATGGGAACACTATGCCTTCCCGGTGCTAGGGCTGCTGAATCAAGTGCACCTACAACCAACAGCGTGAAAGTAATACAAAAAATAGGAACTTAAGGCTTTATTGTAGGCTTTTTTACATAAATGTTTGGTGATTGACTAGAAGTGCCTTGGAGATCGACCAGTCAATAGTGATTGGCCGGTTGGTGACCACTGCTTTAGTGTGTGTACTTTACTGGACTTATATTTAGGATAGCGCTTTTCATCAGGAAAAGTTCAACAATCTCTGGAGGACGTCTTTAACTTAATTACCAAACTGTCTAGTTATAAAACTTTAGCCAGTAAGTTACACGACAGTGAAAAATGATCACCTGTCAAAGTGATTGTGACAGTGTAACTCACCTGACTGAAGGACAAGTGTTTCATCCAAAACCTCAAGGTTGACTGGATTAGTGGTCAGGGGTGTTGTGATGTCTACCACTTTGACAGGGTTAGGGGTCTCTGGGATTGCTAGGTTCAAGTCCACAGACTGAAAGCAACAAGGACACAATATTTAACAGAACATTTGCTACATTTCATATCTCCTTTTTCCCAACATTGACATTTATTTGTATTTTTATCAGAGTTAATTTAATGAGTGGACTTTCATAAAGATAACCACTTGAAATCATCGCTTACTCCATTGATGCCTGAATCTTCAGCCTCGTCGAAGTCTGCTGCTGAGGGGAGCATCTTGGGGCACATCTTCTTTGCAAACAATTTGGCCACCACTAAACATCTCTCCTCCTCACATGTGAAGGCTTCAATCCCCAGGCACTGGGATGATGGGTACCTCTTCATGTACTCCCAGTAGAAGGTGTAAGCCCAGTACTTCTTACTGTCAGAGTCGGTACACTTCTCCAGCTCCTCATTAACGATGTTGCGGAAACTGGCAGTGATGCTCTGAAACAGCGTGCAGATACGATCGGTGATAGTCAGGAACTCTGACTCAAGGTCCTCTGACGCAGGAGGGAGCCTCTCCAAGAATAGCAGGACCATTTGTTTCAGGATGACTTCCGTGCCAAAGCCCTGCATGGCATTAGCGGCAAAGTTTGGCGACAAGGTGCAGGTTGCCAGGGCAAAGCCTGGGGGTGGATTGCAGGGTGCTGGGGCAAAATCTGGTGTTGGGGTGCAAGGTGCCGTGGCAAAGCCTGTTGGTGGCGGACAAAGTGAAGATCAGTCTTACATAAAAACTTGAAGGCTTTATTGTTGGGTTTTTTACATACATCTTTGGTGATTGACTAGGAATGCCTTGGAGATCGACCAGTCGATTGCGATTGGCCGGTTGGTGACCACTGCTTTAGTGTTTGTACTTTACTGGATTTATACTTGGGATATCGCTTTTTAACAGGAAAACTTCAACTATCTCTGGAGGACGTCTTTAACTTAATTACCAAACTGTCTAGTTATAAAACTTTAGCCAGTAAGTTACATTACAGTGAAAAATGATCACCTGTCAAAGTGATTGTGACAGTGTAACTCACCTGACTGAAGGACAAGTGTTTCATCCAAAACCTCAAGGTTGACTGGATTAGTGGTCAGGGGTGTTGTGATGTCTACCACTTTGACAGGGTTAGGGGTCTCTGGGATTGCTAGGTTCAAGTCCACAGACTGAAAGCAACAAGGACACAATATTTAACAGAACATTTGCTACATTTCATATCTCCTTTTTCCCAACATTGACATATATTTATATTTTTATCAGAGATAATTTAATGAGTGGACTTTCATAAGGATAAATACTTGAAATCATCGCTTACTCCATTGATGCCTGAATCTTCAGCCTCGTCGAAGTCTGCTGCTGAGGGGAGCATCTTGGGGCACATCTTCTTTGCAAACAATTTGGCCACCACTAAACATCTCTCCTCATCACATGTGAAGGCTTCAATCCCCAGGCACTGGGATGATGGGTACCTCTTCATGTACTCCCAGTAGAAGGTGTAAGCCCAGTACTTCTTACTGTCAGAGTCAGTACACTTCTCCAGCTCCTCATTAACGATGTTGCGGAATCTGGCAGTGATGCTTTGAAACAGCGTGCAGATACGATCGGTGATAGTCAGGAACTCTGACTCAAGGTCCTCTGACGCAGGAGGGAGCCTCTCCAAGAATAGCAGGACCATTTGTTTCAGGATGACTTCCGTGCCAAAGCCCTGCATGGCATTAGCGGCAAAGCTTGTCGACGAGGTGCAGGTTGCCAGGGCAACGCCTGGGGGTGGAATGCAGGGTTCAGGGGAAAATTCTGGTGGAGGGGTGCAGGGTGCCGGGGAAAAGCCTGGTGGTGGGGGACAGGATGCCTGGGCAAAGCCTGGTGGTGGGGGGCATGATAGAGGGGTAAAACCTGGTGGTGGGGGGCATGATGCCTGGGCAAATCCTGGTGGTGGGGGGCAGGATAGAGGGGCAAAGCCTGGTGGTGGGGGGCAGGATGCCTGGGCAAAGCCTGGTGGTGGGGGGCATGATAGAGGGGTAAAGCCTGATCGTGGGGGACAGGATGCCTGGGCAAATCCTGGTGGGGGGCAGGATAGAGGGGCAAAGCCTGGGGGTGGGGGGCATGATGCCTGGGAAAATCCTGGTGGTGGGGGACAGGATAGAGGGGCAAAGCCTGGTGGTGGGGGGCAAGATGGAATGGCAAAGCCAGGTGGTGGGGGGAATGATACAGGGGCAAAGCCTAGTGGTGGGGGGCATGATGCCTGGGCAAATCCTGGTGGTGGGGGACAGGATAGAAGGGCAAAGCCTGGTGATGGGGGGCAGGAAAGAGGGGCAAAGCCTGGTGGTGGGGGCCAGGATAGAGGGGCAAAGCCTGGTGTTGGGGGCCAGGATAGAGGGGCAAAGCCTGGTGTTGGGGGCCAGGATAGAGGGGCAAAGCCTGGTGGTGGGGGGCAGGATAGAAGGGCAAAGCCTGGTGGTGGGATGCATGATAGAAGGGCAAAGCCTGGTGGTGGGGGGCATGATAGAGGGGCAAAGCCTGGTGGTGGGGGGCAGGATAGAAGGGCAAAGCCTGGTGTTGGGGGGCAGGATGCAGTGGCAAAGCCTGGGGGTAATATGCATGGTGCTGGGGCAAAGCCTACAGGTGGAATGCAGGGTGCTGAGTGTTTTACCACCACATTCCCTTGAAATTAGAAAGAGAAGATCAATATCATTCAAACACAACTTATTACAAAACTGTCTAGTTACAAAACATTAGCTAATAAGTTACATTACAGTAAGACATGATAACCTGTCAAAGTGATCCGTGTCAATTTAACTCACCTGACTGGAGGTCAACTGGAATAGTGGTCATGGTTGTTGTGATGTTGTCCACTTTGACGGGGTTAGTGATTAGGGGTGCTGTGATGTCCACCATGGGGGTAGTGGCCAGGGGTTGAAGCCAATCCACCACTTTGACAAGGTTAGGGACAATGTGGTCGGTGATTGCCAGGTTTATGTCCACAGACTGAAAGCAACAAGGACATCATATTTAACGTAATATTTGCGACATAACAAATCTTCTTTTCACCAACAACAACAACAAAAAATGCTTTGTATGAGTGGACTTTCATAAAGATAAAGACTTGTAATCATTGCTTACCTCACTGCTCCCTGAAGCTGGTGTCCCTTCATCCACGTCCTTCAGCTTTACCAGCTCCTCCACCACATGGTGAACCATGTGCCTCGTTAGCATGGTGGCCCTGGCAGATGTTGCAATCTTAAGTACCAGCTCTGTGCCAGTATAGTGGTGAAGATGAGTATGGATGTTTGTCACCATCTCAAGGATCTGGTACCAGCCAATATGCCAGTTGGCCTTGCCCCCTTTCTTTGTGACTTTAACCCCACACAGTGACAGCTGGTGGATTATGTCGTTTATGAGGGGCCAGTAATGAAGGTTGATGTCTTCCTCTAGGTGGCCTTGGAAGACTACGTAAACTATCATACCAATGATGTTCCTCAGGAGCTCCGAGGAGATTACTAGCTGGTCAGGGCACTTTGGACGAACCTTGCTCGCCTTGGGCTCTGATAGCCAGCTGCGGATAGAGCTTAATGGAATGTAGTCAGCAGGAGCTTCAAACAGCCTCTGGACTTTGGTGCTCACAGCTTCAATGAGGGTGCTGATCAGGGTGGAACTTTGGGTGAAAAGAGCTCTCCTAAGGTCCTCAGGGCTGCTTAGGCACTGGATCTTACGGTTGAGTGAGTGGACCATCCTGACACCAGTGGAACAGGAGTAGTAGACTTGAGCGACAGGAGGAGCCTTCAGAACTCTAGAGAGGTTCTCCACTACTGCCAGCACTATGGTGACACTCATGCCGCTCAGGGCCATGGAGGACCGGTCACAGGGGCTTTCCATCTGGCAGGACCAGAGGGCCTGGAGCAGCCTGGACACGATGTCCACCACCACCTTAGAGGGACAGCACAGCTTGGCGTACGGCTGGAAGGCCAGGCTCTGGGAAATGCTCTTTAGAGCTCTTACAACCTCATCGCAGACCTCAGGGTTTCTAAAATATACAAGCCAGAGAGACAGAGGAAACACTTTTATGCACTTTGAAACGCGTCCTCTGTAAGAAATGTGCTACATACAGTAAATGAAGATTGATATCGGCCCCTGCACTAGTCATTTCATTCAGCATCAGTGGATGGATAGAATAATACATAGACCAAACAACTGTAACATAAAGAGTGAATGTGACTCACAGGTAGGAGAGATCAGCAGTAAAGTCAAGTGAGTCAATGGCCTGACTAAGGTCGGTGGCCAACTCAGTAAAAGCCTCATGTTCAACATCCCTCATTCTGAGTTGAGTGTTCACCTCCCAGGTCTGTCACAGGAAACAGGGGGTGCCATTAATGCCCATAGCAGTGAGAGGAAAATATGGATATCAACGTACCATGAGCCAATGCTATATAAGGACATTGTTTATTAGAAAGGATAACTCACTAACTGTATATTATCTCCACTTATCTTATACTGTAGACATCTTTCTAATCTCTTACCAGGTGACTTATGTCATTCCCTTCCTCTGCTTCCTTTCTGAACCTTAAAATCAAATACAGAGCAACTGAACATTCCTGCCTTTTTCTCCTTCCTCTACTTTCACATTGATTTCCCATTGAGCCTATGACCGTGATTCAGTGGCGTAGCCAGAAATGTGTTGATGGGTGGGCCTGCAAACATTTGGGTGGGCCAGAAACTTCCTGCTATTGTACACATTTTGCCATGAGGCTGAGAGAAAATGTAGCATTTTAAAGCGAAGTGAAGCTACATTATAGATATGTTGACTGATAAAGGCACTGAATTATGAGCTGAATTGTTTGCTAATTGAACAAATGAAATAGGCAGTGGCATGGTGCATATAGCCATAGAAGCACAGTGAAATATGCCTCAATGCAGTCACATTTGTGGCTTATTGGGAGTGTGGCTCTCAGTTAGTTATTTTTGGCAACCCATCCCGTGAGAGTGAATGTCATTCCATATTATCTGTTCTGTTATATTTCATCAAATTTGTGCACTGATTGCTATGAATTCTATCTGATGGTGTTCGCATGTTTAGGTAAAAAGAAAATCGTGTCCCATTCAGAACACAAGCAATAAAAAATATATATATATATATTTGGGGAAGACCCAAAGGTTGCATGTTCGAATCACATCATTGACAACTTTACAATTTTAGCTAATTAGCAACTTTGCAACTACTTAGAACTTTTTAGCTACTTTGCAACTACTTAGCATGTAATATAACCCTTCCCCTAACCATAACCCCTAACCCCTAGCCTAGCTAAAGTTAGCCACCTAGCTGACATTAGCCGCAAATAAGTGGAATGCGGAACATGTCATATGTATTGCAAATTCATAACATATTGTACGGACTGCTTTAAAAACAAAAAAAATCTCTATTTTTGATGTAAATGGCATGTTACAGAAGGGTCCTGACATTTTTGAGCAATTGTACTTGTTTTTGAAAAATGTACCCCGACCAGCGATTCACTTCCTCATCATCGTTTTGCAGTACTGGGGCTCTGAAAAGACATGATCAAATGCTCTCAATATAGTGAAGCTGGTCTTTAGATGTTGTACACATGAAATTGTGTCTTTCCAAATGTACCCGCAGCGTTTTATTCCATTTTGTGTGAATCAAGCTGTTTCCCCTACACAGCTGTTCCATTCTCTGTGTAGCCTGCTGCTAGAATGGATGGAGAGGTATCCCTCGAGTCGCAACAAAATGTAATAAAACGTTGTGGATAAAGTTCGGAATGATACAATTCTGCCCCACCTGCCCTGAATGACGGGTCGCCACTGTAGCTAACAAACACACTGTGCAGATAATCTTCAAACTCATTCTTTCACACAATATTTTATCATCGCACTGGCTGACCACTGGCTCACCAACTCCCTTACCAAAATGGCTGACTTTTTATAGTGTCGTATGAAGGTTCATGTCCATTCCTGTATTCTGATTCCTAATTATATGGTACATAGTACAAGTAGCTGTACTCACCGCTCCAGGGACTTGTTCTTAACCAGCCAGTTGCTCATGTCCTCCACGGTGGTGTGTTGAGGGACATGACTCTGGAGGCCTTGTCTCTGGAGCACCAGAAACTGCTTCATCAGCTTCTTCTGCAAGACAAATCATGTTGTCTGTCAGACAACCTAGAGTTCGCTTTAGCCGGTCTGAATTGACAGGTGTCCGGGGTTTGTACTAGGGATGTGCCAGCAGCATACCACCATGCATCCAAGCTGGATCTGTCTGAGCTGACTTCTCTGTGTGTGTGTGTGTGTGTGTGTGTGTGTGTGTGTGTGTGTGTGTGTGTGTGTGTGTGTGTGTGTGTGTGTGTGTGTGTGTGTGTGTGTGTGTGTGTGTGTGTGTGTGTGTGTGTGTGTGTGTGTGTGTGTGTGTGTGCGTGCGTGCGTGCGTGCGTGCGTGCGTGCGTGCGTGCGTGCGTGCGTGCGTGCGTGCGTGCGTGCGTGTGTGTGTGTGTGTGTAAATGATGTACAGTGGGTATCATAAGTACTCACCCCCCTTGGATGTTTTCAAATGTTCATGTATTACAACGTGGGATTTTTGTCAATGATCTACACAAAATACTCCATAATGTAAAAGTGAAAAAAAACATATTTCCAAATGTATAAAAATGAAATAACTCAAATATAGTCTTTGCTTAAGTATTCACGCCCTTTGTTTAGGCAAGACTAAATTAGTTCAGGAGTAAAATGTGGCTTAACAAATCACATGAATTACATGGACGGTGTGTTAAAAATAGGGCATGACCTTGGAACTAAAGTTCTATCTGACATTTTGGTCAAAAATCAGTTATTCACATAGAGATTCCCTTTAGGTGGTCCTTTTCATGTGGTATGTACGCTTTTTCTTGAAATCCATTTACAATGAAAGAAAAATGTATAATCTGAAAGTTCTGTCTGAGCAAACACTTTTTAACTTGGTGCTATGAGGTTCTGTCTGAGCAAACACCTTTTAACTTGGTGCTATTAGGTTCTGTCTGAGCAAACACCTTTTAACTTGGTGCTATGAGGTTCTGTCTGAGCAAACACCTTTTAACTTGGTGCTATTAGGTTCTGTCTGAGCAAACACCTTTTAACTTGGTGCTATGAGGTTCTGTCTGAGCAAACACCTTTTAACTTGGTGCTATTAGGTTCTGTCTGAGCAAACACCTTTTAACTTGGTGCTATTAGGTTCTGTCTGAGCAAACACCTTTTAACTTGGTGCTATTAGGTTCTGTCTGAGCAAACACCTTTTAACTTGGTTCTGTCTGAGCAAACACCTTTTAACTTGGTGCTATTAGGTTCTGTCTGCAATCCAATTACACAATACTGGGCTGTCAATCAAAAATAATTGTCTGTAAAGTGATATACAGCGCATTTGGAAAGTATTTAGACCCCTTCACTTTTTTCACCTTTTGTTACATTACAGCCTTATTCTAAACTGGATTAAATTAAATGTTTTCCTCATCAATCTACACACGATACCCCATAATGACAAAGCGAAAACAGGTTTTCAGACATGTTTGCAAATGTATTAAAGGTAAAAAACGGTAATATCTTATTTACATAAGCATTCAGACCCTTTGCTATGAGACTCGAAATTGAGCTCAGGTGCATCGTGTTTCCATTGATCATCCTTGAGATGAGTCCACCTGTGATAAATTAAAATGATTGTACATGATTTGGAAAGGCACGCAAGTGTCTATATAAGGTCCCACAGTTGACAGTGCATGTCAGAGCAAAAACCAAGCCATGGGGTCGAAGGAACTGTCCGTAGAGCTCTGAGACAGGATTGTGTTGAGGCACAGATCTGGGGAAGGGTACCAAATAATTTCTGCAGCATTGAAGGTCCCCAAGAACACAGTGGCCTCCATCATTCTTAAATGGAAGAAGTTTGGAACTACCAAGACTCTTCCTAGAGCTGGCTGCCCGGCCAAACTGAGCAATCGTGGGAGAAGGACCTTGGTCAGGGAGGTGACCAAGAACCCGATGGTCAATATGAAAGAGCTCCAGAGTTCCTCTGTGGAGATGGTAGAACCTTCCAGAAGGACAACCATCTCTGCAGCGCTCCACCAATCAGGCCTTTATGGTAGTGGTCAGACAGAAGCCACTCCTCAGTAAAAGGCACATGACAGCACGCTTGGATTTTTCCAAAAGACACCAAAAGGATTCTCAGATCATGAGAAACAAGATTTTCTCGTCTGATGAAACCAAGATTGAACTCTTTGGAATGAATGCCAAGCGTCACATCTGGAGGAACCCTGTCACCGTCCCTACGGTGATGCATGGTGGTGGCAGCTGTGGGGATGTTTTTCAGCGTCAGGGGCTGGGAGACTAGTCAGGATCGAGGGAAAGATGTACAGAGAGATACTTGATGAAAACCTGCTCCAGAGCGCTTAGGACCTCAGACTGGGGGCGAAGGTTCACCTTCCAACAGGACAACGACCCTAAGCAAACAGCCAAGAGAACACAGGAGTGGCTTCGGGACAAGTCTCTTGAATGTTCTTGAGTGGCCCAGCCAGAGCCCAGACTTGAACCTGATCGAACATCTCTGGAGAGACCTGAAAATAGCTGTGCAGCGACGCTCCCCATCCAACCTGACAGAGCTTGAGAGGATCTGCAGAGAATCATTTTGAGAAATTCCCCAGATACAGGTGTGCCAAGCTTGTAGCGTCAAAGCCAAGAAGACTCAAGGCTGTAATCGCTTCAACAAAATACTGAGTAAAGGGTCTGAATACTTACGTAAATATAATATTTGTTTTTATTTTTTATACATTTGCAAAAATGTTTAAAAACCTGCTTTTACTTTGTCAATATGGGGTATTGTGTGTAGATTGAAGAGGGGAATTAAAGAATAAAATAAAAAATTGAATAAGGCTGTAAGGTAACAAAAATGTGGATTAAGTCAACGGGTCGGAATACTTTCCAAATGCACTGTATTTATTGAGTCATGGAGAGGAAGACATCAATAAACAATTCTGAGATCTGGGACTTGAAAAATACCCATTATCTCAAAACCATACATTTTGCATTTCCTTCGATTTTTTTTAACAACTTTTTCTGAAAAATGACCATAACGTAGCCCCCCCCACCCCTAAAAAAAAAACAGATTTACAAGTGGCTTAGGATTTTGATACTCAGCACTTTAGGTACCTTTAAGGTGAGGACCTTACTGGGTTATGAAAGAAGAATGAACTACAAAACAGCTCTGAGATCTGTGATGTGAAAACTCCAATGCTCAATATCTCAGATCTATGCTTTGCACATATAGCCATGACCCCCATCACCTCTTAGACAGACCTTTAAGAATTAAAACAGTAATAATAATGGGCAAATATTGCACAGTCCAGGTGTGCAAAGCTCTTCAAATCAAAAATCTATCAATGTTATTTGTCACATCCCCCGAATACAACAGCTGTAGTAGACCTTACAGTGAAATGCTGACTTACAAGCCCTTAACCAACAATGCAGTTTTAAGAAAGAAATGTGTTAAAAAAGTATTTACTAAAATAAACTGAAGTAAAAAATAAATAGACAATAATAGAAAAATAAAAAATAACTAAGGAGCAACAATAAAATAACAGTAGCAGGCTATATACAGGGGGTACCGGTATAGAGTCAATGTACGGGGCTACAGAGTCAATGTGTGTTAGTTGAGGTAATTGAGGTAATATGTACATGTAGGTAGAGGCAAAGTGACTATGCATGAATAATAAACGAGTAGCAGCAGTGAGAGTAGTGGCAGTGTAAAAATGGGGGGGGGGGGGGGGGGGCAATGCAAATAGTCCGGGTAGCAACTTGATTTGCTGTTCAGGAGTCTTATGGTTTGTGGGTAGAAGCTGTTAAGTAGCCTACAGCACCAGTCACAAGTTTGGACACACCTACTCAGTCCCTGTTTTTTCCTTTATTATTTACTATTTTCTGTAGAATAATAGTGAAGACATCAAACTGAAATAACTCATATGGAATCAGTGGTGTAAAATACTTAAGTTAAAATACTTTAAGTCGTTTTGGGGGGTATCTGTACTTTACTATTTATATGTTTGACTACTTATACTTCACTACTTCACTGTCCTGTTAAAAAAGAAAGGATAGTCCCACTAAGCGCAAACCAGATGGTATCGCTGTAAAATGCTGTGGTAGCCATGCGGGTTAACCTGTTTGGCGTGCAAGCCCGATGTCGGTACATTTATGACAACAGCCACTTCAAGTGCAGGGCGCGAAAGTCAAAAGATATTTTTTTTTAAATATTTAACTTTCACACATTAACAAGTCCAATACAGCATATGAAAGGTACACATCTCGTGAATCCAGTCAACATGTCCGATTTTTAAAATGTTTTACAGGGAAGACAAAATATGTAAATCTATTATGTAACCACGTTAGCAAAAGACTCCACTTTTATTACTCCATCAGTTTTTGACTCCATCAGTAGCTATCACAAATTCGGCCAAATAAAGATATAAATAGCCACTAACCAAGAAACAACCTCATCAGATGACAGTCTGATAACATATTTATTGTATAGCATATGTTTTTTTCGAAAAATGTGCATATTTCAGGTATAAATCATAGTTTACATTGCATCTACAGTCATAAATTGCACCGAAAGCAGACAGAAAAATTACAGACACCAACGCCAAATAGCTAAATACTCATCATAAAACATTTCTAAAAAATACATAGTGTACAGCAATTGAAAGACAGGCATCTTGTGATTCCAGACAATATTTACGATTTATCAAGTGTTTTACAGCGAAAACACAATATAGTGTTATATTAGCGTAGCCACAATAGCCAGAAACACTTGGGCGCCTACGACCAGTTCACATGCGCGACAGATATTAGAAATAGCATCATAAAATGTTTCTTACTTTTGGTGATCTTCCGTCAGAATGTTGGACAAGGTGTCCTTTGTCCAGAACAGTCGTTGTTTGGATCTGGAACGGCAAATTTCCCTCTTGATTTAGCATGGGCACTTGCCAAGTGGCACGGATGTCTCCAACGTCAACAAAGTCAGAGAACAGAACAGGGTAAACTCCCGAAAAAATTTCAATAATCTGATTAAACTATATTGAAAAAACATACTTTACGATGATATGGTCACATGTATCAAATAAAATCTAAACCGGAGATGTTAGTCGTCCATAACGACAGCTAAACAGAAGGCAAATCCATGTCCTCTTTCGCGCGCTCCAGAATCAGGAAATGGACGGTCACGTCATACAAAGAGCTTTAATTCCACCTTAGACCAAGATAGACACGAAATTTCTTCTCTCACCGCCGCTTGACAACCAGGGGAAGGTGTATGAAGTGTACGTAGACTCTTACGTTCATTGCCCATGTATAGGCATGAAGTTGAACAGAGCATCAATTTCTGACATTCCACTTCCAGGAAATGTGCAGCAGAAGGAGTTCTGTTTCACTCAGAGAAATAATTCAAACGGTTTTAGAAACTAGAGAGTGTTTTCTATCCAATAGTAATAATAATATGCATATTGTACGAGCAAGAATTGAGTACGAGGCCGTTTGAAATGGGCACGATTTAACTGGCTACTCAATACTGCCCCTTGCAGCCATATTAAGTGTGCCTTGAATTCTAAATAAATTACAGACAATGTCACCTGATTGGCTCAAACACATTAAGAAGGACAGAAATTCCACAAATGCACTTTTAACAAGGCACACCTGTTCATTGAAATGCATTCCAGGTGACTACCTCAGGAAGCTGGATGAGAGAATGCCAAGAGTGTGCACAGCTGTCATCAAGGCAAAGGGTCCCTACTTTGAAGAATCTCAAATATAAAATATATGTTGAATTGTTTAATCATTTTTTGGTTACTAGATGATTCCATATGTGTTATTTCATAGTTTTGATACCTTCACTGTTTTTACACAATGTAGTAAAAATAAAGAAAAACCCTGGAATGAGTAGGTGTGTCCAAACTTTTGACTGGTACTGTATGTACAGGCTATATATACAGTATATACTGTAAATATCTGAAACAGGATTCAATTTGAATGGAATGGATGGAGAGAGACTGCTTGTGCGTGCTCTGATTTAAAGCAACGATATTACAGTGATAGGCTGTTTTAAACTCTGCGGCTGCAATTAAAAAATATATATTTCCAATTAAAAAATATATATTTCCAATTAAAAAATATAGTGATCCCAGAAAGCCAGATTGAGATGTGTAAATTAGACACCCATTCAGTCCTTGTGCTACCACAACCTTCTGGCCCCCAGCCCTGGGTGCTATCAAAATTCCCATGATGCCATTTAATGCTTACAGGATGACCAACAATTTATAAAACTGCATATCTAAAGCTCTTGTCTGTCCAAGAAGTTGGGGTAAACGGTAGACATGGTATCTGTTATCCACTTTGTTTTAGTTAATATTTTGGGTATATGGGAGGGTGACTATATTTTAAAGTAGGGTTTTAGGTCAAATATATTTTGCTGAAGGGAGGGCCATCCATTTTCATTTCAGAATGGTTCGATTTTCTCCATGTAAGTCTTATCATAAATAACGTTCACTCCCTACAACATTCACATTTACTCCACTGTAACATACACTTTCGATATGGTGTAAGTGTTTTCTGAAATGAAGATGATTAAATTTTACCTGCTCATTGTAGTAGCTCTTGTCCCAGCACCGCTCTACAGTCTGCCGGTATTCAGCACTCGGTCTGAACATCTTGAGAACAGAAAAACATACCAGTACTAGACTTTCTACAAGGACAGAATTGAACGATTAAAACTCAAATAAGATACATCATAGGATTTACCTGTGCCGATGTAGAAAGGGCACGCGGGATTTTATTGCTAAAATCCATGAATTATTTGACGAAATGATAGATGGACTTTTGACAATAACTCAAAATAAAGATGAGTAATCGTAGCTAATTCGCAAAGGTGTTCGTGCTTGGGTTTGCGCAAACTAATGTTTTTAGCCAACATTCTGACGTTCTGGAGAAATCAAACATTCCATCTCCATAGAAATTGATTGTGAACATACTGTTATGGATTGTGCGTATTGTTGCGTATACTGCCGGCTACAGGTTCGATGTCACACTGTGCGTGACAGGTGATGCGCTGCGCTCTCGTTCCTCACGCGTAAAAGCGAATGCAAAAATGCATGATGTCGACTATCAAATGTGTGTGTGTGTGTGTGTGTGTGTGTGTGTGTGTGTTTGTGTGTGTGTGTGTGTGTGTGTGTGTGTGTGTGTGTGTGTGTGTGTGTGTGTGTATCAAAGAGTAGAAGTGGGAAACCTGGATGGAGGGCATTGGTGTGAGCTGTAGATCCGCGCCTGCATGGGTCTCGGGGGGGGGGGGGGGGGGGTCCTGACAATGCAGTAATAACCAACGAGTAATCTAACCAAACAATTTCACAACAGCTACCTTATACACACAAGTGTAAAGGGATGAAGAATATGTACATAAAGATATATGAATGAGTGATGGTACAGAACGACATAGGCAAGATGCAGTAGATGGTATCGAGTACAGTATATACATATGAGATGAGTAATGTAGGGTATGTAAACATTATATAAAGTGGCATTGTTTAAAGTGGCTAGGGATACATTTTTTACATGTATGGCAGCAGCCACTCAATGTTAGTGGTGGCTGTTGAAGAGTCTGATGGCCTTGAGATAGAAGCTGTTTTTCAGTCTCTCGGTCCCTGCTTTGATGTACCTGTACTGACCTCGCCTTCTGGATGATAGCGGGGTGAACAGGCAGTGGCTCGGGTGGTTGTTGTCCTTGATGATCTTTATGGCCTTCCTGTGACATTGGGTGGTGTAGGTGTCCTGGAGGGCAGGTAGTTTGCCCCCGGTGATGCGTTGTGCAGACCTCACTACCCTCTGGAGAGCCTTACGGTTGTTGGCGGAGCAGTTGCCGTACCAGGTGGTGATACAGCCCGACAGGATGCTCTCGATTGTGCATCTGTAAAAGTTTGTGAGTGCTTTTGGTGACAAGCCAAATTTCTTCAGCCTCCTGAGGTTGAAGAGGCGCGGCTGCACCTTCTTCACCACGCTGACTGTGTGGGTGGACCAATTCAGTTTGTCCCTGATGATACTCAAAATATATTTTCGATTTTCGATTCTTCAAAGTAGCCACCCTTTGCCTTGATGACAGCTTTGCACACTCTTGGCATTCTCTTAACATTCTTCACCTGGAATGCTTTTCCAACAGTCTTGAAGGAGTCCCACATATGTGACCGACCGCTTTGTGTCTTATGTAGCAACATTTGAAATTGTGTTTTTTACATATGATAAAAGCAAAGACACAGAGATACAAAATGGTATTTCATACACTGCATTTGAGGAACAAAGGGAAAGTAATTCTGCTTTGAAAGTTGACAAAGTTATAACCTCACTTTTGAGAAAATGGCCTTTGAATGTTTTGGTACCTACTGGAGAGCTCTTCTTTGTCTACCACCATTCAGCATCGTTCACACCCTCTTAAGCTTTAGCCCCCACCCAAACTCTGACCATTTTACTTGCCCTAGCAGAGCTGGTTAGGATGTTTTCATGTTATCCAGAGCGTTGGTGACTGTAACTGTGCTGCTGGCAACAATTTAATTACGTTTCTTTACCGACGTTTTCTGACACTGGCCATATTGAACAGGTGCTGAGCGTTCTTAAATTCATCAGTTATTCTGCGCTCTGGCACACTCAGACGAGAGTGCTCTGGAATCGGAGTAGATGGCCAGACTGAATTTACGAACGCACCCAAAATGGTTACTTGTAAAGTGTAGTCTTTTGTTAAGACATGTAGCTAGCTCTGAGATACGAATAATAAGATCATACACGTAACTTTGGCTAGCGAGCCAGCCAGCCAAAACATTTAAAAAATCGGACATGTTGACTGGATTCACAAGATGTGTACCTTTCATTTGCTGTATTGGAATTGTTAATGTGTGAAAGTTAAATATTTCAAAAAAATATATTTTGAATTTTGCGCCCTTTAGTGGCTGTTGAAGTGGCTATTGTCATATTGTGGCCGGCCTCGGCTTGCAGCCGGAAGAAGTTAATGATATTTAGATGCTAGTATTTACTTGTGACGCTATGCTAGGCTATGCTAGTCAGCTTTTTTACTGATGGGGGTGCTCCCGGATCCGGGATTGTGACCAAGTAGAAGTTAAAAATAAATCTATGTTTTGTTCGAAAAATTTGCATATTTGAGGTATAAATCAGTTTTACATTGCAGCTATCATTACAGCTACCATCACAAATAGGACCGAAGCAGCCAGAGTAATTACAGACACCAACGTCAAATACCTAAATACTCGTCATAAAACATTTCTGAAAAATCGATGGTGTACAGCAAATTAAAGACAAACATCTTGTGAATCAAGCCAATATTTCCGATTTTTTAAGTGTTTTACAGCGAAAACACAATATAGCATTATATTAGCTTACTACAATAGCCTACCACACTACCGCATTCTTTCATCAAGGCACATTAGCGATAGCAATAGGTACGTTAGCGATAGGGAATAAACCAGCAAAAGATATTAATTTTCACTAACCTTCATAAACCTTCATCAGATGACAGTCCTATAACATCAGGTTATACATACACTTATGTTTTGTTCGAAAATGTGCATATTTAGAGCTGAAATCAGTGGTTACACATTGTGCTAACGTAGCATCTTTTTCCCAGAATGTGCGGATATTTTTAAGACACTCCAACTATTCTGACCAAATAACTATTCATAAACGTTAATAGAAAATACATGTTGTATAGGAAATGATAGATACACTAGTTCTTAATGCAATCGCCGTGTTAGAATTCTAAAAATAACTTCATTACGATATGCAGTTTACGTTATGGCGAGAGCGTGCGCAAAACCTGGCCGCAAACGACTATTTCACATGTTCGACAGATATATGAAATACCATCATAAAATGGGTCCTACTTTTGATGATCTTTCATCAGAATGTCGTACAAGGGGTCCTTTGTCGGGAACAATCGTTGTTTAGATTTAGAATGTCCTCTTCTCCAGTCAATTAGCACGGAAAGCTAGCAAAGTGGCGCTAAGCTCTCCTTCCTGAACAAAGGCACACAACGCAACACGCCTAACGTCCCGAATAAATTTCAATAATCTAATAAAACTATATTGAAAAAACAATATACTCTAGCCCGGCCGCTCTAGCCTGGCCGATATGTGGAGCTGGGATGTACCGCACCGGGCTAAGCACACATACAGGAGACACCGTGCGCTCTTCCGCATAACACAGTGTCTGCCCGTACTCTCGCTCTCCACGGTAAGCCCGGGAAGTTGGCGCCGGTCTCCTACCTGACTTCGCCACACTCCCCTTTAGACCCCCCCAAGACATTTTTGGGGCTGACTCTCAGGCTTCCAGCCTTGCTTCCGTGCTGCCTCCTCATACCACCGCCTCTCGGCTTTAGCTGCCTCCAGCTCTTCACGAGGGCGGCGATACTCTCCAGCTTGAACCCAAGGTCCCTTACCGTCCAGAATTTCTTCCCATGTCCAGAAGTCCTGTGCATGCTGCTGCTGCTGTCGCTGCTGCCCGTTACCACGCTGCTTGGTCCTATGTTGGTGGGTGATTCTGTCACGGCTGTCTTCCTCTTCTTCCTCTGAAGAGGTGTAACAAGGATCGGACCAATACGCAGCGTGGTATGTATCCATGTTTTAATATAGAAAACTGAACTATGAACACCAATACAAAACAATAAACGTGAACAAACCGTAACAGTCCCGTGTGGCACAAACACTGACACAGGAAACAATCACCCACAAAATACCCAAAGAACATGGCTGCCTAAATATGGTTCCATATCAGAGACAACGATAAACAACTGCCTCAAATTGAGAACCAATCTAGGCAACCATAGACTTACATAAACACCTATAATGAACACAACCCCATAACTCTACAAAAAAAACCTAGACAGTACAAACACCCTAGACAAGACAAAAACACACAAACCACCCTCGTCACACCCTGACCTAACAAAAATAATAAAGAGAACAAAGATAACTAAGGCCAGGGCGTGACAATAATAAAAATGTATATACGGTAATGACACAAAAGATACCACATAAACGTGCCGTTCCAACGGCACACTTGAACAAGTGCTGTTACAAACTTAACAGCAAAAATTGCAAGCTTCAGGTCTCTCTTGATGTGAATATTTTGTCCCAGTGAGACTGACGTGGAAATATAAAGTTGAAGTGAAAAAAACGTTAAAAAGATGGCGTAGTCAGCAGCTAATGTTTCATCTCATTCAGTCTCTCCTGTACCTTCTGTGGCTGGTCAAACTGCACCAGTCTGAGGATGTTCTTGTTGTCCATCACTCCCTGGATAAACTCCTCCTCTGTTAGCTTATCTGAAAGGACAGAACATATAACAGATACAATAATAGATAGATTTACAATGCTCATTGCACATAAGCTCAAAATGCATTCATCAAAATACAATATACAATATATGTACGATTTTCTTGAACTATTCTTTGAGTGGTTCCTAAACATGAAAACAAGGCTTCCCATTTTCTTTCTTGCCGAAGAAATCCCAGATTTTATCAGCTCTCTTCTCTGGTGTGTTCTCATCATCAGGAAGATTCTTCTTGTCCTCTTTGGAGATCATGTTGAATATCAACTATAAACAGAAAGTTTCTTTCATCATTATAGAGATTTGAGCAGCACACAAAACATGATGTGACCACATCTCATCTCTTACACCTACTTCATCACATCTATTTCACAATGACTCTACAACTGACCTCGACCATCTCCTGGATCTCCTTCTTAGTTATGCTTCCGTTGTGGTCGAAGTCGTACAGGTTGAATGCCCACTCCAGTTTCTGTATGGTCCTCCCAGAGGAGGTCAAGTGCAGGGCCATGATGTACTCCTTAAAGTCCAGCATCCCATCACTGCAGGGTTCAATATCATTCAATTACTCTGTTTCTATATCCCACAAGTACTAATTATGCAGAGCAGTGCAAATCAGCAGGAACGTTGTAATGATCATATCATCCATCACCTGTTGGAATCGAAGCTCCTGAAGACGTGGCGTGCATAAGCCTTGGGGTCTGCGTCGGGGAAGAATTTGATGTAGATGGCCTCAAACTGCTGCTTGCTGATTTGCCCACTGGGACACTCTCTCAGGAAGGTCTGGTACCTATAGAGGATGAAATAAAGATGGATCAAACAGTAGCTACGTCTCAAATGACACCCTTCTCTCTATAAAGTGTATTTATTTTGACCAGAATTGTAAGTTCTAGGTACCCGGTACATAGCTGCTCCTCGCTGTACTTGGTGTTCAGTTTCAGCTCCTCTAGGAGATCCTTGGACAGGGAGACACTTTTGCTGTTGCCCATCTCTCCTGTGTTTCGGGATCCTTGTCCTCTATTTTACTCTCTGTTTCTTCCCTCTCTGTCCGTTGCTCTGTTTTGCTCGATTCCTCCTTTGTTCTTTATCCGTTTCTTTCTTTTCCACAGTCTCTTTTGTTTTCTCTGCGCTCTCATGTGAGGGGACCCACTCAATCCTAGTCTGGTGCACCTCTGCTCTGACCAGAAACAAACACTGGCCCTCTTGTTCTCTGCTATTTAAATGAACACAGATTGGTATTGGTCCAGACTGGGTGTAGGGGAGATTATAGTACACACAGCTGGTGATTTTCAGTGCACTCAACTGACACCTACGTTGAAATGGATAGGGATTAAACAGCAGGGAACCTCATGGTCTAATACTGTTTGATTAGATTGGTGTCTGTGTATTACCCGTTTTACACTGATACTCAGTGATATGCAAAAACACATATGAACATAAGTCATCACTATCACATGCTGTGATTATTCATAAGTATGACATTGTAATTTGTCAATTACTGAGGTAAAAAAATTGTTTTTATATGTATACATATATGTATATATTGAACAAAAATATAAACGCAACATGCAACAATTTCAAAGATTTTAATGAGTTCAAATCAAATTGTATTTGTCACATACACATGGTTAGCAGATGTTAATGCGAGTGTAGCGAAATGCTTGTGCTTCTAGTTCCGACCATGCAGTAGTTTCTAACAAGTAATCTAACCTAACAATTTCACAACACCTACCTTATACACACAAGTGTAAAGGAATGAATAAGAATATGTACATAAAAAAATATGAATGAGCGATGGCCAAACGGCATAGGCAAGATGCAGTAGATGGTATAGAGTACAGTATATACATATGAGATGAGTAATGTAGGGTATGTAAACATTATATTAAGTGGCATTGTTTAAAGTGGCTATTGATACACTTATTATATCAATTTTTCATTATTAAAGTGGCTAGAGATGAGTCAGTATGTTGGCAGCAGCCACTCAATGTTAGTGATGGCTGTTTAACAGTCTGATGGCCTTGAGATAGAAGCTGTTTTTCAGTCTCTCGGTCCCAGCTTTGATGCACCTGTACTGACCTCGCCTTCTGAATGATAACGGGGTGAACAGGCAGTGGCTCGGGTGGTTGCTGTCCTTGATGATCTTTTTGGCCTTCCTGTGACATCGAGTGGTGTAGGTGTCCTGGAGGGCAGGTAGTTTGCCCCCGGTGATGCGTTGTGCAGACCTCACTACCCTCTGGAGAGCCTTACGGTTGTGGGCGGAGCAGTTGCCGTACCAGGCGGTGATGCAGCCCGACAGGATGCTCTCGATTGTGCATCTGTAAAAGTTTGTGAGTGTTCTTGGTGACAAGCCGAATTTCTTCAGCCTCCTGAGGTGGAAGAGGCGCTGCTGCGCCTTCTTCACAACGCTGTCTGTGTGGGTGGACCAATTCAGTTTGTCCGTGATGTGTACGCCGAGGAACTTAAAGCGTACTACCCTCTCCACTACTGTCCCGTCGATGTGGATAGGGGGCTGTTCCCTCTGCTGTTTCCTGAAGTCCACGATCATCTCCTTCATTTTGTTGACATTGAGTGTGAGGTTATTTTCCTGACGCCACACTCTGAGGGCCCTCACCTGGTAATCAATCAAAATCAAAATCACTACCACTGTAGTGTCGTCTGCAAACTAATAGTTCATATAAGAAAATTCATTGGGCCCTAATCTATGGATTTCACATGACTGGGAATATAGATATACATCTGTTGGTCACAGATACCTTAAAAAAACGTTAGGGGCGTGGATCAGAAAACCAGTCAGTATCTGGTGTGACAACCATTTGCCTCATGCAGCGTGACAGATTTCATTCGCATAGAGTTGATCAGGCTGTTGATTGTGGCCTGTGAAATTTTGTCCCACTCCGGTTCAATGGCTGTGCGAAGTTGTTGGATCTTGGCGAGAACTGGAACACGCTGTTGTACACGTCGATCCAGAGCATTCCAAACATGCTCGATGGGTGACATGTCTGGTGAGTATGCAGGCCATGGAATAAATGGGATATTTTCAGCTTTCAGGAATTGTGTATAGATCCTTTCGACATGGGGACGTGGATTATCATGCTGAAATATGAGGTGATGGCGGCGGATGAATGGCACAACAATGGGCCCCAGGATCTCGTCACGGTATCTCTGTGCATTCAAATTGCCATCGATAAAATGCAATTGTGTTCGTTGTCCGTAGCTCATGCCTGCCCATACCATAACCCCACCGCCACCATGGGGCACTCTGTTTACAACGTTGACATCAGAAAACATCTCGTCCACACGACACCACAAGGTGCACCACTTTAATGTTTAATCAGCTTCTTGATATGACACACCTGTCAGGTGGATGGATTATCTTGGCAAAGGAGAAATGCTCACTAACAGGGATGTAAACACATTTGTGCACAAAATTGGAGAGAAATAAGCTTTTTCTGCATATGGAACATTTCTGGGATCTTTTATTTCAGCTCATGAAACATAGTACCAACACTTTGTTGCTTTTATATTTTTGTTCAGCGCATTCAGAAAGTATTCAGACCCCTTCCCTTTTTCCACATTTTGTTACGTTACAGCCTTATTCATCAATCTACACACAATACCCCATAATGACAAAACAGGTTTTTAGAAATGTTTGCTAATTTATTACAAATAAAAAACAGGAATACCTTATTTACATTAGTGTTCAGACCCTTTGCTATGAGACTAGAAATTGAGCTCAGGTGCTTCCTGTTTCCATTGATCATCCTTGAGATGCTTCTACAACTTGGAGTCCACCTGTGGTAAAATCAATCGATTGGACATGATTTGGAAAGGCACACACCTGTTTATATAAGATCACACAGTTGACAGTGCATGTCAGAGCAAAATCCAAGCCTTGAGGTTGAAGGAATTGTTCGTAGAGCTCCGAGAAAGGATTGTGTCGAAGCTCAGATCTGGGGAAGGGTACCAAAACATTTCTGCAGCATTGGAGGTCCCCAAGAACACAGTGGCCTCCATCAGTAGTAAGTGGAAGAAGTTTGGAACCACCAAGACTCTTCATAGAGCTGGCTGCCCGGCCAAACTGAGCAATCGGGGGAGGTGACCAAGAACTCGATGGTGACTCTGACAGAGCTCCAGAGTTCCTCTGTGGAGATGGGAGAACCTTCCAGAAGGACAACTATCTCTGCAGTACTCCACCAATCAGGCCTTTATGGTAGGGTGACCAGACGGAAGCCACTCCTCAGTAGAAGGTACATGACAGCCCGCTTGGAGTTTGCCAAAGATTCTCTGGTCTGATGAAATCAAGATTGAACTCTTTGGCCTGAATGCCAATTGTCACATCTGGAGGAAACTTGGTACCATCCCTACGGTGATGCATGGTGGTGGAAGCCTTATGCTGTGGGGAAGTTTTTCAGCGGCAGAGACTGGGATTCTAGTCAGGATCGAGGGTAAGATGAACAGAGCAAAGTACAGAGAGATCTTTGATGAAAACCTTCTCCAGAGCACTCAGGACCTCAGACTGGGACCTTCCACTACGACAACAACCCTAGGCACACAGCCAAGACAACGCAGGAGTGGCTTCAGGACAAGTCTCTGAGTGTACTTGAGTGGCCCAGCCAGAGCCCGGACTTGAATCCGATCGAACATCTCTGGAGAGACTTGAAAATAGCTGTGCAACGACTCTACCCATCCAATCTGACAGAGCTTGAGAGGATCTGCAGAGAAGAATGGGAGAAACTCCCCAAATACAGCTGTGCCAAGCTTCTAGCGTCATATCCGAGAAGAATCCAGGCTGTAATCGCAGCCAAAAGTTCTTCAACAATGTACTGAGTAATGGGTCTGAATACTTTTGTAAATAAGTTATTTCTATTTTTCATTTTAAATGCATTTGCACAAATTTCTAAAATCTTGTTTTTGCTTTGTCATTATGGGGTATTGTGTTTAGATTGCTGAGTAATATTTTGTATTCAATCCATTTTAGAACAAGGCTGTAATGTAACAAAATTTGGAAAAAGTCAAGGGGTCTGAATACTTTCCGAAGGCACTCTACATGTGTGAATGGATACGACAGTGGATACTGTCTCCTTTGGATCAAAATGAAAGGATGTAGTTACTGCCACACAACACTTAGCAGCAGTAAGAGGTAATCTGCTGAGCAAACCCACTGCTGTGTCTGAACATCTCTGACTAATCTCAAGGGAATTAACTCAGTAAAAGCATTGAGACGCCAGGGAGACGATAAAAACAAGAGCATCTCTGACGTTTAAAAAGCTTTTTCTCTACATTCATTGTTATTGTACAAATTGTATAGTTTACTTTAAATTACAGCTTTGGCTTGTTCATTGATTATGCTTTATAAGGCAAATTAACAATTGTGGAATGAATAGATTTTCCTCTAACTATTTAGGCTTTGTTATCGCCCAGGTGAGCACCAATGGTTTTGTCGCTGTGTGCTGAGTAACACAAGAAAAGAAGAGGGAATCTTAAATAATCCACAGCAAGCGCAGCATTTCATAACCCACTTAACGCTATATACCTCCGGTATACCTCCGTGACGTAACATCAACTGTGAGACGATTATTTGTTGCATTGTTTCCTCCTGTTCATGTCTTATTCCTATGAAACAAGCCGATACAAGAAACAAAGTAGAGGAGCGCATTGGATACGTCACACGAGTCCAGAGTTTCAGTGTGTGCCGGGTACGTTCCTTATGCATCTTGTTTTGTAGAAAACAACAATACAATAGACAGCTTGGGATGCAGGGTTGCTTGCTTTCTAGAGACAGATGTAGAGGCTGCGAGAGCAAGGTGGACAGAAATCTGATATTATTTGGTTTCCAGTGAGTCGTTTCAGGATGAATCAAATTAAACCTGTGGCATCGATCCACAAACCCTCCCTCTCTCCCAGGTCTGGATTTGACTTATAGGACTTGACAGCGTAGCCATAAACTGTGTTTTCCACTAGCGCCAGCTACTACAGCCTACTACAGTGTCATTTTCAGCCAGGTACTTTTTTAAGGCTACTTAACAAGGCTACTTTTCAATTCGCTAGTCAGTTGATGCCCTCTCCTGCTAGAATGAACAATATGCATCTTCTAGTGATTGATAGGACAAGCGCCTGTCAGTCACAAAGTGTGCGATGACAGTGAAACACTGCTGGTTTAACAGTCGGCTGTATGTCCCGCCTCTCGGTACCTGGGCGTGTGTGTGTTGTTGCAGTCAAATGTCTACACTGGGTGGATAGAACATGAATTTGCACATCTTTTATAATGTGGTAACAATGTCTAAATCCACTTAGCCTATTGCTTTCTGGCACATTCATGTATTTTCTTTGGCGTGCAGGGTCCGACACGAACGACGATGGCCCCTGGGGTAAAACAGTAAATGTAAAAACATGTCGGGCCAGTGGATCTCGTCAGTAGAGCACAGGCATGACTCTTAATAAGCCTGAACCCTATCCATGCCCGCAACGTGCAGGCCCTTCCCTACCCAGGGTCAATTGCTTCTGCCAAATTCAAGGCCCGGACCAAAACCAGAAATATCTTCCTCCATTAGCAAATCAATTAGCTGCTTCTCTGTCTGTCTCTCGCTCCTGCTTGCCTCACTCTGCATGCGCTCTGCTCGTGGTGGCTCTGGGTCTGTGAGTATCCATAGCAACGGCTCCGCTTGGGCTGCTCTGATCACTGAGGAGTCATTAGAGAACATTCAAAGACGTATCCTGAAACCACTCCTGCGTTGTCTTGGCTGTGTGCTTAGGGTCATTGCCCTGTTGGAAGGTAAACCTTCGCCTCAGTCTGAGGTCCAGTCTGAGGTCTCATTGTACTTTGCACCGCTCCTCGATCCTGACTAGTCTCCCAGTCCCTGCCGCTGAAAAACATCCCCACAGCATGATGCTGCCACCACCATGCTTCATCGTAGCGAGGGTGCCAGGTTTCCTCCAGATGTGACGCTTGGCATTTAGGCCAAAGAGTTCAATCTTGGTTTCATCAGACCAGAGAATCTAGGTGCCTTTTGGCAAACTCCAAGCGGGCTGTCATGTGCCTTTTACTGAGGAGTGGCTTCCGTCTGGCTATTCTACCATAAAGGCCTGATTGGTGGAGTCCTGCAGAGATAGTTGTCCTTCTGGAAGGTTCTTCCATCTCAACAGAGGAACTCTTGAGCTCTGTCAGAGTGACCATCAGGTTTTTGGTCACCTCCCTGACCAAGGCCCTTCTCCCCCGATTGCTGATCTAGGATTCTTCCATTTAAGAATGATGGAGGCCACTGTGTTCTTGGGGACACATTATTTGGTACACAAGTATTCAGTACCCTTCCCCAGATCTGTTCATCGACACAGTCCTGTCTCGGAGCTCTACGAACAATTCCTATGACCTCAAGGATTGGTTTTTGCTCTGACATGCACTGTAAACTATGGGACCTTATATAGACAGGTGTGTGCCTTTCCAAATCATGTCCAATCAATTGAATTTACCACAGGTGGACTCCAAGTTGTAGAAACATCTCACGGATGATCAATGGAAACAGGATGCACTTGAGCTCTATTTTGAGTCTCATAGCGAAGGGTCTGAATACTTATGTAAATAAGGGATTTCTGTTTTTTATTTTGAAAACATTTGCAAAAATGTCTAAAAACCTGTTTTCGCTTTGTCATTATGGGGTATTGCGTGTAGATTGCTGAGGGAAAGAAATATATACATTTTTAAATAAGGCTATAATTTAACAAAATGTCAAAGGGTCTGAATACTTTCTGAAGGCACCAATAGGGCCAGAAACTTTTCAGCTCATTTTTGCATTCCAGTTCAACATTTACCTGCTCTGTCGAAGTCTACCATGGAAAACCATTGAAGACTACAGGCGTAAATGTCATACCGTTTGAATTTGAGCAATATGATTAGCAGTTTGTTTAAGCATCAGTTGATGCCTTCACACAGCTGTCTGGAGGAGCACATGAGTTGATGCCTTCACACAGCTGTCTGGAGGAGCACATAAGTTGAGGCCTTCACACAGCTGTCTGGAGGAGCACATGAGTTGATGCCTTCACACAGCTGTCTGGAGGAGCACATAAGTTGAGGCCTTCACACAGCTGTCTGGAGGAGCACATGAGTTGAGGCCTTCACACAGCTGTCTGGAGGAGCACATAAGTTGAGGCCTTCACACAGCTGTCTGGAGGAGCACATAAGTTGAGGCCTTCACACAGCTGTCTGGAGCAGCACATAAGTTGAGGCCTTCACACAGCTGTCTGGAGCAGCACATAAGTTGAGGCCTTCACACAGCTGTCTGGAGGAGCACATAAGTTGAGGCCTTCACACAGCTGTCTGGAGCAGCACATAAGTTGAGGCCTTCACACAGCTGTCTGGAGCAGCACATAAGTTGAGGCCTTCACACAGCTGTCTGGAGCAGCACATAAGTTGAGGCCTTCACACAGCTGTCTGGAGCAGCACATAAGTTGAGGCCTTCACACAGCTGTCTCGATCAAGAATGACAGGTTTATAAAAGGTTTAGAACTGACTGAATATAGTTGATCTCATGTATCTTTGCCATTTATAAATCAGACAACGTAGTTATATGTTCATGGTGCCACATCCAGACAAGTCAACTGAAGATCTCCTTTGTATTTTTAATATAACAATCAGGACTTGCCAGACAGTGACGTTAAAGTGAGTGACTTGTCAGTAGCCTCCTGAATTACATCGGTAAGAGAGCTGTTCATTTGGCTCCCTACTGGTAGGCTTTTTGGTAAATATCTCTAGATAAATTCTGAAAACATTCGGTAAATCCTCCTCACAGCAGAAACAATAAGTATCCTGGAGGAGCGGTAGTCTCACTGGTCCAAAATATGAGAAAAGAAAACAGATTGAATTGTTTTAAAGCTAAAGACACTGACGGTGGCTTGCGAAGTATTCACCCCCCTTGGCATTTTTCCTATTTTTTTGCCTTACAACTTGGAATTACAATGTATTTATTGGGGGTTTGTATCATTTGATTTACAGAACACTTTGAAGATGCAAAATATTTTTTTTATTGTGAAACAAACAAGAAATAAGACAAAAAAACAGAAAACTTAAGCGTGCATAACTATTCACCCCCCCAAAATCAATATGTTGTAGAGCCACCTTTTGCAGCAAATACAGCTGCAAGTCTCTTGGGGTAGGCCTCTCTAAGCTTGGCACATCTAGCCACTGGGATTTTTTCCCATTCTTTAAGGCAAAACCGCTCCAGCTCCTTCAACTTGGATAGGTTCTGCTGGTGCACAGCAATCTTTGTCATACCACAGATTCTCATTTGGATTGAGGTCTGGGCTTTGACTAGGCCATTCCAAGACATTTAAATGTTTCCCCTTAAACCACTCGAGTGTTGCTTTAGCAGTATGCTTAGGGTCATTGTCCTGTTGGAAGGTGAACCTCCATCCCAGTCTCAAATCTCTGGAAGACTGAAACAGGTTTCCTTCAAGAATTTCCCTGTATTTAGCGCCATCCATCATTCCTTCCATTCTGACCAGTGTCCCAGTCCCTGCCATTGAAAAACATACCAACAACATGATGCTGCCACCACGGGGTGATGAGAGGTGTTGGGTTTGCGCCAGACATAGTGTTTTCCTTGATGGCCAAAAAGCTCAATTTTAGTCTCATCTGACCAGAGTACCTTCTTCCATAAGTTTGGGGAGTCTCCCACATGCCTTTTGGTGAACACCAAACGTGTTTGCTTATTTTTTTATTTAAGCACTGACTTTTTTCTGCCACTCTTCCATAAAGCCCAGCTCTGTGGAGTGTACTTCTTAAGTGGTCCTATGGACAGATACTCTAATCTCCGTTGTGGAGCTTTGCAGCTCCTTCAGGGTTATCTTTGGGCTCGTTGTTGCCTCTCTGATTAATGACCTCCCTGCCTGGTCCGTGACTTTTGGTGGGCGGCCCTCTCTTGGCAGGTTTGTTGTGGTGCCATATTCTTTCCATTTTTTAATAATGGATTTAATGGTGCTCTGTGGGATGTTCAAAGTTTCTGATATTTTTTTATAACCAAACCCTGATCTGTACTTCTCCACAACTTTGTCCCTGACCTGTTTGGAGAGCTCCTTGGTCTTCATAGTGTCGCTTGCTTAGTGGTGCCCCTTGCTTTGTGGTGTTGTAGACTCTGGGGCCTTTCAGAACAGGTGTATATATACTGAGATCATGTGACAGATGACGTGACACTTAGATTGCACACATTTATTTAACTAATTATGTGACTTCTGAAGGTAGTTAGTTGCACCAGATTTTATTTAGTGCTTCATAGCAAAGGGGGTGTATACATATGCACGCACCACTTTTCCGTTTGTAATTAAAAATAAAAATAAATTAAACAAGTTATTTTTGCACTTCATCAATTTGGACTATTTTGTGTATGTCCATTGCATGAAATCCAAATAAAAATCCATTTAAATTACAGGTTGTAATGCAACAAAATAGGTAAAACACCAAGGGGGATGAATACTTTTTCAATGCACTGTACATGGTATTTTCAAATATATTTTTTATAGGTCTACTGATTTAATCAAAGAGTTGACAATGGAGTCATCGTCTGCTGCTTTCTGTCTATCATAGCCCATGATTAATACAGGGCAGACAATATTGTTGATTGTCTCACATTGACTTGGAGAGGCTCTCTCTTCATTCTCCTTTTTAAAAACAATAGATCTTGTGACTTGTATAAGATCCTTATGCATGTACAGCAAGGAAACATTATCTACCCTCCTCACTATCTGTCATCTCTGATCTCTTGTTATTCTCCACAGGATAAGAAAGTATGTGTATGTATACTGTAGAATAGAAATAGAACGGACTTGGAACCTCTAACCCTGGCAACTTGACTGTTAAACTCATGGGTACACTCGCAATGGCTGCCTGGTATTGTGATGCACTTAGTTTCCATGGTAATGTAGAATGTTCATTCCAATGAGGCAATGCAATGATGACACTGAAACGAGAGGGCCTGTCAAGCCAAATAGTACCCCCCGTGTCACAATGGGATTCGATGAGACAGGCCCTTCTCTGCCAGAGTTATAAATTCATTTGAAGAATGTACTGGGTGGTTGTACAGTACAAGGCATAATGTAACCATGGCAACAACCCATAACGAATCAGATTCCATAAATCTGTCATGCTGGAGCATGACAGAGTCTGTTCAAGTTGCTCCTTAGAAACTCACCCTAGATCAGTTTAATGGTTTCACTCCCAATGGTTTCACTCCCAATGGTTTCACTCCCAATGGTTTCACTCCCAAGGGTTTCACTCCCAATGGTTTCACTCACAATGGTTTCACTCCCAATGGTTTCACTCCCAATGGTTTTCACTCCCAATGGTTTTCACTCCCAATGTTTGGATCCGGGGGAATGTAGGGAATGTAGGTTGATCCTAGTCCTGTGCCGAAGGGCAACTTTTAACTTCGATCAGTAGATATGTGACTCGAAGCACGCCGATTTTATAAATTCCTCCAAATATATTGACAAGCATATCCCACATTTCAGTTATAATGGTCTCACGAACAACCTTATCCCACATATCAGTTATAATGGTTTCACGAACAACCTTATCCCACATATCAGTAATAATGGTCTCACGAACAACCTTATCCCACATATCAGTTATAATGGTCTCACGAACAACCTTATCCCACATATCAGTTATAATGGTCTCACGAACAACCTTATCCCACATATCAGTTATAATGGTCTCACGAACAACCTTATCCCACATATCAGTTATAATGGTCTCACGAACAACCTTATCCCACATATCAGTTATAATGGTCTCACGAACAACCTTATCCCACATATCAGTTATAATGGTCTCACGAACAACCTTATCCCACATATCAGTTATAATGGTCTCACGAACAACCTTATCCCACATATCAGTTATAATGGTCTCACGAACAACCTTATCCCACATATCAGTTATAATGGTCTCACGAACAACCTTATCCCACATATCAGTTATAATGGTCTCACGAACAACCTTATCCCACATATCAGTTATAATGGTCTCACGAACAACCTTATCCCACAGATCAGTTATAATGGTCTCACGAACAACCTTATCCCACATATCGGTTATAATGGTCTCACGAACAACCTTATCCCACATATCAGTTATAATGGTCTCACGAACAACCTTATCCCACATATTTTTTTATAAATTTTTTTTAATAATAATTTTGTCAGTTAAGTCAGTTAATAAGAACAAATGCTTATTTTCAATGACGGCTTAGGAACAGTGTGTTAACTGCCTTGTTCAGGGGTAGAATGACATATTTTTACCTTGTCAGCTCTGGGATTTGATCTTGCAACCTTTAGATTACTGGACCAACGCTCTAACCACTAGGCTACCTGCCACCCCTACACTCTAACCACTAGACTACCTGCCACCCCTACACTCTAACCACTAGGCTACCTGCTGCCCCTACACTCTAACCACTAGGCTACCTGCCACCCCTACACTCTAACCACTAGGCTACCTGCTGCCCCTACACTCTAACCACTAGGATACCTGCCGTCCCTACACTCTAACCACTAGGCTACCTGCTACCTAATATCAGTTATACCTAATATCAGTTATAATGGTCTCACGAACATGTATGAAAAGTCCCTATCTCCCATCCCCCCATTTTACAGACAAATACTTATTTTTACAGAGAAATATGTTGGTTTACATTTGTTTGTAGTTTTGACTCCCAATGGTTTGACTCCCAACTGTAGCTGGGATATGCCTCTGGGATATGCCTCTGGGATATGCCTCCACACCCTGACCCCACAACCCCTCACTGCAACAACAGTGTCCCGGGAGGGGTGAGACACACACAGACCAGGGGGGGGGGGTGAGACACAGACCAGGGGGGGGGGGGTGAGACACACACAGACCAGGGGGGGGTGAGATACACACAGACCAGGGGCGGGGGGGGGGGGTGAGACACACACAGCCCGGGGGGTTGAGACACACACAGCCCCGGGGGGGATTGAGAGACACACAGCCTGGGGGGGGGGGGGGTTGAGGCACGCACAGCCTGGGGGGGGGTTGAGACATGCACAGCCGGGGGGGGGGGGGTTGAGACACACACAGCCTGGGGGGGAATTGAGACACGCACAGCCCGGTGGGGGGGGGGGGGGGGGTTGAGACACACACAGCCTGGGGGGGGGGGGGGGGGGGGGGTTTAGACACGCACAGCCCAAACAATAGCCCCTTTTACTGAGATGTGGCTCTGAGCCAGAACACAACCTTGCCAATAATAAGCCATTCAAGGGCCTTGAAGAAGGAATGAACATCAATCATTCCACTGGCATCGAACTGGCTCTCTCACAGAGGTTAGAGCTGAGGGGGCTGAGGTGAAGAGGGCTGAGGTGAAGAGGCCTGAGGGGGCTGACATGAAGAGGGCTGAGGTGAAGAGGGCTGAGGGGGGTGAGGTGAAGAGGGCTGAGGGGGGTGAGGTGAAGAGGGCTGAGGGGACTGAGGTGAGGAGCACTGAGGTGAAGAGGGCTGAGGGGACTGAGGTGAGGAGCACTGAGGAGAATGAGGGCTGAGGGGAAGAGGGCTGAGGTGAAGAGGGCTGAGGGGAAGAGGGCTGAGGGAAAGAGGTGAAGAGGGCTGAGGGGACTGAGGTGAAGAGGGCTGAGGAGAGGAGGTGAAGAGGGCTGAGGGGAGGAGGTGAAGAGGGCTGAGGGGGCTGAGGTGAAGAGGGCTGAGGTGAAGAGTGCTGAGGGGGCTGAGGTGAAGAGGGTTGAGGTGGGTTTTAGGAGACTGGTTGATGGACTTAGGCAATTTATTATGGAACCCAAGGGTTGGAATTCAATCAAACCGAGGACTTTGTTTATTGCAAGCACATACTTAAATTTTTTTGTTGCATTTGGGTCGTTCCACGAAAAGAGTGCCTTTTGAGTCCATTTGATATTTAACTAGAAATTGTGCACCAATATTGTACTGTATTAGCCTGGTATATTAAACAAAGTGCCCTCTAATATAAAACACAGGTAATTAAATAAATCCGATTTTTTTTATATGAATAAGGACTTGCTAACCTGCAAAAAATCTGCATTTTGACATGTCCTTCAATGCACCCTCTGTGACTTCTAGGAAGATTTGACCCACTTATCCCCAAAATGTATCCACAGTTGTCACCATCATTGTAAAACCCTGGTTATTTTATTGCTTTGACAAAGTCATTTCCGAAGACGATTATTATTCCGTTTGAAAGTGGCAGAGCTAGAGCGATGCTTGTCAATCAGTCTTCTCACGGAGCGTCTGTAGCATCTGAACAGTTTGACCTACTAACTAATATGACCACTCTACTGAAAGGGGAGACTGTCACAATGGTGTTCTCCATTTTGCTCTATGATCCCACAAGCCCAACGGGACTCGTCTGAAGTCGGTACCGCCGATGTGCTAACTTCTGTCTGTAGCGTTCGAACAGTTTGACTTAGAAACTAATATGACCCCACTATAGAAAAGGGAGACTCTCACGATGGTGTTCTTCATTTTTCTCTATGAAACCCAAAAGTGTCACAGGACTTAACTGAAGGTTACAGGTACCGGTTAAAAAAACGACAATATTTTCGGAGCTTTCTTAGATCTCCTAGATATACACTGAACAAAAATATGCAACATGCAACAATTTCAAAGATTTTATTGAGTTACAATTCATAGAAGATAATCAGTCAATTGAAATGAAGTCATTAGGCCCTAGTCTACGGATTTCACATGACTGGGAATACAGATATGCATCTGTTGGTCACAGATACCTTTAAAAAAAGTAGGGGCGTGGATCAGAAAATCTCCTTTGAATAGAGTTGATCAGGCTGTTGAATGTTGTACCACTCCTCTTCAATGGCTGTGTGAAGTTGTTGGATATTGGCGGGAAATGGAACACTTTGTCGTACATGTCGATCCAGAGCATCCCAAACATGCTCGGACGTGAGCTGGGTGGGTAGTCTATGTTATGTGTTTCTATGTTGGGTTAAATGTGTTGCCTGATATGGTTCTCAATTAGGGGCAGGTGTTTGACGTTTCCTCTGATTGAGAACCATATTACGGTAGGCTGTTCTTACTGTTTGTTTGTGGGTGATTGTCTTCCGTGTTTGTTACCACACGGGACTGTATCGTTTGTGCTAGTCTGTACCTGTTTCGTGCGTTCTTCGTGTTGATGTAAGTTCATATGTTCAGGTCGGTCTACGTCCTTTTTTTGTTTTGTAATCTCTCAAGTGTGTTACGTGTTCATCTGGCTTTAATAAATCATTCATGTCTACATACCTCGCTGCATGTTGGTCCGATCCATGCTCCTCCTCGTCTGAGGAGGAGAACGAATATGACGATAGCCGTTACAAGAATATACAGTATATCACTGCCAAAAAATGTAAAATGACTTGATGTGTAAATGTTTTTAAGAAATAAAACCTTATTCATTCCTTAAATATCGCAATGTACCCTAAATATATTTTACCTGAACCACAGACACTTCCAAAAATAATAATATATCATATTATCATAATCCAATATATCATAATCCAGTATTTTGTCGTATCAAAACAGCCGAAAGAAACTACCAGAGATAGTTGTAAAATAAAATGTAGATCTATTTATTTATAATATTAATGCCAAAAACATTAACGACAAACATTCAGGAGTTATGTCCATGTAGAATCCTTGGAACTTTCAAGGTTTTAGAACCAGCTAGCAATGGAACACTCTATACAACATGTATGCATCTGCATTGAACAGTAGAACTATATGTGTAATACTTACCGGATAGATACAAGACAACGCTATACTAAAATTCCATTATTCATTTCAACTGTACCCGCACTCCTGTGCACTGTGTGTGTATATACAGTATAGATAAACACACTGAGTGTACAAAACATTAGGAACACCTTGCTAACATTGAGTTGCACCCCATTTTGCCCTCAGAACAGATGTTACATTTGAGTCACTCTTTCTTCAAAACTTCCCATTTGTCAAAAACAACCCCAAATCAAATCAAATGTATTCATAAAGCCCTTCTTACATCAGCTGATACTTCTTACATCAATGTTCACTGTAAACTCACTTTATAGTTCACATTTAGATAAAATATAATCTATACATTTGATTGCATTTTATGTACGTTGTATTACATAGCAGCAACGCAGTAGCTGTTAAATTTCCTAATTAACCTCTGTGTTAGTATTTCAGTTGGTCAACAATTTACTGAGTGTGTTTATACAGACAATTCTAACAAAGACTTTCATGACTAAACCAAGATAGACCACAGCTTGTCGTTTCCAATGGGAACAAATGAGTCATAATGGGCAGAACAAGCAAGGAGGTGGGCAGAGCCAAGCACGAGCTGGCGAGATCCTATTGGTGCATTCTAGAATATATCTGCATATTTCTGTTACGGAACGCCTACTCTGTGAAGTGCGCGTGTGCAATAACTCAATTCGCCTTTGTACACCTTCTAAACAGCGCAATTTTTTCAAACTTTTGAAAAGATTAAAGTCTACAAAACTTTGTCCACTCTGTTCATAATATATTATAGTTTTGGGAACAGAAAACTGTACTTCAGATCAAACATTTAATCAAATGTTTAATCAATCAATGTGCAGGAATGTTGGCCAAAATCCATCTTGTTCCATCTTCACCCACTGCCTGCCAGTGGGCTTCCTCTCACTACCAGTGAGTGGAAACGCCAACCGTATGCTTCACAATTATAAATCCAGTGAGATATCTGTCTCATTGTTCTATCTGTGATTATAAGGTCGTCACTAGTTACCACAGACACTCAACCAATCAGACGAGGGAGTGTGATGACGCGTATTCCGGCTCAGAACGCCCACCTACCCGACCAATCAGAAGAGGGAGAGTGATGACGGTATTTCGGTTTGCGGGAAATGCCTCATATTTGAAATGGCATATTTTGAGTTCAAGTTTGACGACCAAATAACTAATGGTGCTTTCAAGACAACTGTAAGCTCTAGAAAGTTTCCGACTTGGAATTCAGTTGGATGACTGTTCAAAACGTTTCTCCCCTGTCGGTGCTAGTTTTTTTTCTCAGAGGTCTCAATTGTCTTGAATGCACTGATGTTTATAAAAGTGCCATATAGTATATGCCTAGGTGCCAAATAAAATAAGTGTTGAAGTTTTTATCTTAAATCAGCCAAATTATCTGCCCAATTTTTTTATATTTTTTATATCTGTGAACATTTGTGAAGTTGTGTACATTTTACTTGTGGATTTTGAAAAAAACTAAATCTGAACTCAAGATGTGCCACTTTGTTTGTCTACATGCCATTTTAAAAACAATGCAGATATTGGAGTAAACCACTTTTTTAAAACAAGTAACTATGGGTAAGGGAAAAAAAATCATGATTAGCTTGCAAGCTGAGTTTGAATAAGACATCCCATTAACACTTAGCATTTAGAACGGTTGAATAAGACACCCGATTAACACTTAGCATTTAGAACGGTTCAATAAGACACCCCATTAACACTTAGCATTTATAACGGTTGAATAAGACACCCCATTAACACTTAGCATTTATAACGGTTGAATAAGACACCCCATTAACACTTAGCATTTATAACGGTTGAATAAGACACCCGATTAACACTTAGCATTTATAACGGTTGAATAAGACTCCCATTAACACTTAGCATTTATAACGGTTGAATAAGACACCCGATTAACACTTAGCATTTATAACGGTTGAATAAGACACCCCATTAACACTTAGCATTTATAACGGTTGAATAAGACATCCCATTAACACTTAGCATTTAGAACGGTTGAATAAGACATCCCATTAACACTTAGCATTTAGAACGGTTGAATAAGACACCCGATTAACACTTAGCATTTAGAACGGTTGAATAAGACATCCCATTAACACTTAGCATTTAGAACGGTTCAATAAGACACCCGATTAACACTTAGCATTTAGAACGGTTGAATAAGACACCCGATTAACACTTAGCATTTAGAACGGTTCAATAAGACACCCGATTAACACTTAGCATTTATAACGGTTGAATAAGACACCCGATTAACACTTAGCATTTATAACGGTTGAATAAGACACCCGATTAACACTTAGCATTTATAACGGTTGAATAAGACATCCCATTAACACTTAGCATTTATAATGGTTGGTTATTGATGAATCAATATATAAAAGAAATGCAAGCCGGTCGGCATACGTCATCACACTCCCTCATCTGATTGGTCGAGTAGGCGGGCCTTCTGACTTTGTGGCTGTGGTAACTAGTGATGACCTGATTATTTTCTGGAAGAGGAAAAAAACACACGCAGCCTCAGAGACCGGGGCTTGTAGCCCACACAGTCCCTACAGGTGAAAACACACGCAGCCTCAGAGACCGGGGCTTGTATCCCACACAGTCCCTACAGGTGAAAACACACGCAGCCTCAGAGACCGGGGCTTGTAGCCCACACAGTCCCTACAGGTGAAAACACACGCAGCCTCAGAGACCGGGGCTTGTAGCCCACACAGTCCCTACAGGTGAAAACACACGCAGCCTCAGAGACCGGGGCTTGTAGCCCACACAGTCCCTACAGGTGAAAACACACGCAGCCTCAGAGACCGGGGCTTGTAGCCCACACAGTCCCTACAGGTGAAAACACACGCAGCCTCAGAGACCGGGGCTTGTAGCCCACACAGTCCCTACAGGTGAAAACACACGCAGCCTCAGAGACCGGGGCTTGTAGCCCACACAGTCCCTACAGGTGAAAACACACGCAGCCTCAGAGACCGGGGCTTGTAGCCCACACAGTCCCTACAGGTGAAAACACACGCAGCCTCAGAGACCGGGGCTTGTAGCCCACACAGTCCCTACAGGTGAAAACACACGCAGCCTCAGAGACCGGGGCTTGTAGCCCACACAGTCCCTACAGGTGAAAACACACGCAGCCTCAGAGACCGGGGCTTGTAGCCCACACAGTCCCTACAGGTGAAAACACACGCAGCCTCAGAGACCGGGGCTTGTAGCCCACACAGTCCCTACAGGTGAAAACACACGCAGCCTCAGAGACCGGGGCTTGTAGCCCACACAGTCCCTACAGGTGAAAACACACACAGCCTCAGAGACCGGGGCTTGTAGCCCACACAGTCCCTACAGGTGAAAACACACGCAGCCTCAGAGACCGGGGCTTGTAGCCCACACAGTCCCTACAGGTGAAAACACACGCAGCCTCAGAGACCGGGGCTTGTAGCCCACACAGTCCCTACAGGTGAAAACACACGCAGCCTCAGAGACCGGGGCTTGTAGCCCACACAGTCCCTACAGGTGAAAACACACGCAGCCTCAGAGACCGAGGCTTGTAGCCCACACAGTCCCTACAGGTGAAAACACACGCAGCCTCAGAGACCGAGGCTTGTAGCCCACACAGTCCCTACAGGTGGAAACACACGCAGCCTCAGAGACCGGGGCTTGTAGCCCACACAGTCCCTACAGGTGAAAACACATGCAGCCTCAGAGACCGAGGCTTGTAGCCCACACAGTCCCTACAGGTGAAAACACACGCAGCCTCAGAGACCGAGGCTTGTAGCCCACACAGTCCCTACAGGTGGAAACACACGCAGCCTCAGAGACCGGGGCTTGTAGCCCACACAGTCCCTACAGGTGAAACAACACGCAGCCTCAGAGACCGGGGCTTGTAGCAAACACAGTCCCTACAGGTGAAAACACACGCAGCCTCAGAGACCGGGGCTTGTAGCCCACACAGTCCCTACAGGTGAAACAACACGCAGCCTCAGAGACCGGGGCTTGTAGCCCACACAGCCCCTACAGGTAAAAACACACGCAGCCTCAGAGACCGGGGCTTGTAGCCCACACAGTCCCTACAGGTGAAACAACACGCAGCCTCAGAGACCGGGGCTTGTAGCCCACTCAGTCCCTACAGGTGAAAACACACGCAGCCTCAGAGACCGGGGCTTGTAGCCCAAACAGTCCCTACAGGTGAAAACACACGCAGCCTCAGAGACCGGGGCTTGTAGCCCACACAGTCCCTACAGGTAAAAACACACGCAGCCTCAGAGACCGGGGCTTGTAGCCCACACAGTCCCTACAGGTGAAACAACACGCAGCCTCAGAGACCGGGGCTTGTAGCCCACACAGTCCCTACAGGTGAAAACACACGCAGCCTCAGAGACCGGGGCTTGTAGCCCACACAGTCCCTACAGGTGAAAACACACGCAGCCTCAGAGACGGGGGCATGTAGCCCACACAGTCCCTACAGGTGAAAACACACGCAGCCTCAGAGACCGGGGCTTGTATCCCACACAGTCCCTACAGGTGAAAACACACGCAGCCTCAGAGACCGGGGCTTGTAGCCCACACAGTCCCTACAGGTGAAAACACACGCAGCCTCAGAGACCGAGGCTTGTAGCCAACACAGTCCCTAAAGGTAAAAACACACGCAGCCTCAGAGACCGGGGCTTGTAGCCCACACAGTCCCTACAGGTGAAAACACGCGCAGCCTCAGAGACCCAGGCTTGTAGCCCACACAGCCCCTACAGGTGAAAACACGCACAGCCTCAGAGACCGAGGCTTGTAGCCAACACAGTCCCTAAAGGTAAAAACACACGCAGCCTCAGAGACCGAGGCTTGTAGCCCACACAGTCCCTACAGGTGAAAACAGACGCAGCCTCAGAGACCGGGGCTTGTAGCCAACACAGTCCCTAAAGGTAAAAACACACGCAGCCTCAGAGACCGAGGCTTGTAGCCCACACAGTCCCTACAGGTGAAAACACACGCAGCCTCAGAGACCGGGGCTTGTAGCCAACACAGTCCCTAAAGGTGAAAACACGCATGCCGTTTGTTATGTTGGTAAAACATTCTTCTCACCTCAGTGTTCCCCAACTAATGAACACTGTCTGTCTACCATATATAGTCCTCTAGGTCAAAATAAACACTGTCTACCATATAGAACCCTCTCGGTCATAATGAACACTGTCTGTCTACCATATAGAATCCTCTAGGTCATAATGAACACTGTCTGTCTACCATATAGTATCCTCTAGGTCATAATAAACACTGTCTACCATATAGAATCCTCTAGGTCATAATGAACACTGTCTGTCTACCATATAGAATCCTCTAGGTCATAATGAACACTGTCTGTCTACCATATAGAATCCTATAGGTCAAAATAAACACTGTCTACCATATAGAACCCTCTCAGTCATAATGAACACTGTCTGTCTACCATATAGAATCCTCTAGGTCAAAATAAACACTGTCTGTCTACCATATAGAACCCTCTCAGTCATAATGAACACTGTCTGTCTACCATATAGAATCCTATAGGTCAAAATAAACACTGTCTACCATATAGAACCCTCTCAGTCATAATGAACACTGTCTGTCTACCATATAGAATCCTCTAGGTCATAATGAACACTGTCTGTCTACCATATAGAATCCTATAGGTCAAAATAAACACTGTCTACCATATAGAACCCTCTCAGTCATAATGAACACTGTCTGTCTACCATATAGAATCCTCTAGGTCATAATAAACACTGTCTACCATATAGAACCCTCTCGGTCATAATGAACACTGTCTGTCTACCATATAGAATCCTCTAGGTCATAATAAACACTGTCTGTCTACCATATAGAACCCTCTAGGTCATAATGAACACTGTCTACCATATAGAACCCTCTCAGTCATAATGAACACTGTCTGTCTACCATATAGAATCCTCTAGGTCATAATAAACACTGTCTACCATATAGAATCCTCTCGGTCATAATGAACACTGTCTGTCTAACATATAGAATCCTCTAGGTCATAATAAACACTGTCTACCATATAGAATCCTCTCGGTCATAATGAACACTGTCTGTCTACCATATAGAATCCTCTCGGTCATAATGAACACTGTCTGTCTACCATATAGAATCCTCTAGGTCATAATAAACACTGTCTACCATATAGAATCCTCTCGGTCATAATGAACACTGTCTGTCTACCATATAGAATCCTCTAAGTCATAATAAACACTGTCTGTCTACCATATAGAACCCTCTAGGTCTAATAAACACTGTCTGTCTCCCATATAGAATCCTCTCGGTCATAATGAACACTGTCTGTCTACCATATAGAACCCTCTAGGTCATAATGAACACTGTCTACCATATAGAACCCTCTCAGTCATAATGAACACTATCTGTCTACCATATAGAATCCTCTAGGTCATAATAAACACTGTCTACCATATAGAATCCTCTCGGTCATAATGAACACTGTCTGTCTACCATATAGAATCCTCTAGGTCATAATAAACACTGTCTACCATATAGAATCCTCTCGGTCATAATGAACACTGTCTGTCTACCATATAGAATCCTCTCGGTCATAATGAACACTGTCTGTCTACCATATAGAATCCTCTAGGTCATAATAAACACTGTCTACCATATAGAATCCTCTCGGTCATAATGAACACTGTCTGTCTACCATATAGAATCCTCTAGGTCTAATAAACACTGTCTGTCTCCCATATAGAATCCTCTCGGTCATAATGAACACTGTCTGTCTACCATATAGAATCCTCTCGGTCATAATGAACACTGTCTGTCTACCATATAGAATCCTCTCGGTCATAATGAACACTGTCTGTCTGCTATATAGAATCCTCTAGGTCATAATGAACACTGTCTGTCTACCATATAAAATCCTCCAGGTCATAATGAACACTGTCTGTCTACCATATAGAATCCTCTAGGTCATAATAAACACTGTCTACCATATAGAACCCTCTAGGTCATAATGAACACTGTCTGTCTACCATATAGAATCCTCTAGGTCATAATAAACACTGTCTACCATATAGAATCCTCTCGGTCATAATGAACACTGTCTGTCTACCATATAGAATCCTCTAGGTCATAATAAACACTGTCTACCATATAGAATCCTCTAGGTCATAATGAACACTGTCTGTCTACCATATAGAATCCTCTAGGTCATAATAAACATTGTCTGTCTACCATATAGAACCCTCTCGGTCATAATGAACACTGTCTGTCTGCTATTTGGAATCCTCTAGGTCATAATGAACACTGTCTGTCTACCATATAGAATCCTTTAAGTCATAATAAACACTGTCTGTCTACCATATAGAATCCTCTAGGTCATAATAAACACTGTCTCCCATATAGAACCCTCTCGGTCATAATGAACACTGTCTGTCTACCATATAGAATCCTCTAGGTCATAATGAACACTGTCTGTCTACCATATAGAATCCTCTAGGTCATAATGAACACTGTCTGTCTACCATATAGAATCCTCTAGGTCATAATAAACACTGTCTACCATATAGAACCCTCTCGGTCATAATGAACACTGTCTGTCTGCTATATAGAATCCTCTAGGTCATAATGAACACTGTCTGTCTACCATATAGAATCCTCCAGGTCATAATGAACACTGTCTGTCTACCATATAAAATCCTCCAGGTCATAATGAACACTGTCTGTCTACCATATAGAATCCTCTAGGTCTAATGAACCCTGTCTGTCTACCATATAGAATCTTCTAGGTCTAATGAACACTGTCTGTCTACCATATAGAATCCTCTCGGTCATAATGAACACTGTCTGGTGGTGGTGCTCGCTCTCTCAAGAGCAGACAGGTGTCTGTGGAACGAGTCATCCAGATTTCTCAGGATGTCCATAATTTCTCAAAGTTGACTTTGAATCCCCACGTAAAGATCCAGGCTTGTGGATCCACATGTGTGTGACCCCTGGGAACCAGGTGTGTTATATCTCAATGTCCACAGGCCTGATGTCTCCTGTCTTCTGCTCCTGGACCCAGAGCTCTCTGTCTCTAGCTGGGTCCACACTCTGTAACAGCTGGTCCACTGGCTCCATCGTCTGCAAGGACACGTGGAAAAACAGTCAATACTCTGTGTGTGTGTGTGTGTGTGTGTGTGTGTGCGTGCATGCGTGTGTGCGTGCGTGTGCGTGCACATGTGTGTGTGTGCAGCTCTGAAAAATACACAGAAATACAAGGCATTGAGTGCTCTCTACTGGTAATGCAAGGTGGTGCTTGACTTACACTCTGGTTAAACATGTCCGTCTCATGCCGTAAGGTGGTGTACTGACACAGATGCTGTCGTATCATCCCCACCCTCTCTACCTCCAGCCTCTCCAGCTCCTGAAGGACAGAAAGGGTTGAAGGGAAGGTTTTTGGATTACGTGATTCAGATGAATCCTTTCTGTAGTTTGCCAGACTCACCGATAGCCAGCCTCACTGTTCCTGAATATGGCTGAAGTAGAAACAGACTAGCACCCAGGCTACCAAAGCAATACGCTACATACAGATTCACCATCAGTGAAAAGGAGGAAATACAAAGGAGAATATGAACAACAGAAGAGTACAGATGAGTCTTACCAGGCTTGTGGTCACCATCTCCTCAAACCATTTGGACTGTGACTGGTTGTAAAGGTCGACACAGCGCATCAGGTCGTCTCCTGGTAGACAGAAAATACTGTTTTTGCCAAGGTTATCTATGCTTTTTGACACTGGCTGCACCTTTCTTTCCTCCGGGTTTATGAAGCTTGAAATGGTTGTTATATAACTTCTCCAGCAGGGGGAGTCAAAGTCCAAAAATGTATTTAGAAAAGCAACAATATTTGACATTTTACATGTACATTTAAAGTCAATTAGGAGACGCTCATATTCAGAGTAACTTACAATTATTGCATTCATCTTAAGATATCTAGGTGAGATACATCACAATCGTATCAAGTACATTTACCAAAAACAAAGTACACTACAGGACCAAATGTGGACATCTGCTCGTCGAACATCTCATTCCAAAATCATGGGCATTATTTTGTAGTTGGTGCTGCTATAACAGCCTTCACTCTTCTGGGAAGGCTTTCCACTAGATATTGGAACCTTGCTGCGGGACTTGATGGGCTCTGTGTAGGCCAGTCCCTACACAGAGACCACAGGGCTCTGTGTAGGCCAGTCAAGTTCTTCCACACCGATCTCGACAAACCATTTCTATACAGGCCTTGCATTGTGCACGGGGGTATTGTCATGCTGAAACAGGAAAGGGCCTTCCACAAACTGTTCCCACAAAGTTGGAAGCACAGAATGGTCTAGAATGTCATTGTATGATGTAGCATTAAGATTTCCCTTCACTGGAACTAAGGAGCCTAGCCCGAACCATAAAAAACAGCCCCAGACCATTATTGATCCTCCACCAGATTTTACAGTTGGCACTTTGCATTCGGGCAGGTATTGTTCTCCTAGCATCCGCCAAACCCAGATTAGTCCGTCAGCCTGCCAGATGGTGAAGTGTGATTCATCACTCCAGAGAACGCGTTTCCACTGGTCCAGAAACCAATGGTGGAGATCGTTACACCACTACAGCTAAACGTTTGGCATTGCGTATGGTGATCTTAGGCTTGTGAGTGGCTGTTCGGCCATGGCTCGGCCACGGCCATTGTGTGTGGCTGCTCGGCATATTGTGCTGACGTTGCTCTTCCAGAGGCAGTTTGGAACTGCGTAGTGAGTGTTGCAACCGAGGACAGATGATTTTTATGCGCTACGCACTTCAGCACTCGGCTCTCCCATTCTGTGAGCTTGTGTGGCATACCACTTTGCGGCTAAGCCGTTGTTGCTCATAAACGTTTCCACTTCACAATAACAGCACTTACAGTTGACCGGGAAAGCTCTAGCAGGGCAGACATTTTATAAATAACTAAATGGATAACTAAATGGATAACTAAATAGATAACTAAGTGGATAACTAAATAGATAACTAAATAGATAACTAAATGGATAACTAAATGGATAACTAAATAGATAACTAAGTGGATAACTAAATGGATAACTAAATAGATAACTAAGTGGATAACTAAATAGATAACTAAATGGATAACTAAATAGATAACTAAATGGATAACTAAATGGATAACTAAATAGATAACTAAGTGGATAACTAGGTGGATAACTAAGTGGATAACTAAATGGATAACTAGGTGGATAACTAAGTGGATAACTAAATGGATAACTAGGTGGATAACTAAGTGGATAACTAAATGGATAACTAGGTGGATAACTAAGTGGATAACTAGGTGGATAACTAAGTGGATAACTAAGTGGATAACTAAATAGATAACTAAGTGGATAACTAAGTGGATAACTAAGTGGATAACTAAGTGGATAACTAAATAGATAACTAAATAGATAACTAAGTGGATAACTAAATGGATAACTAAGTGGATAACTAAATGGATAACTAAATGGATAACTAAATGGATAACTAAATGGATAACTAAATGGATAACTAAATAGATAACTAAGTGGATAACTAAATAGATAGTTACTTAGTTATCCACTTAGTTATCCACTTAGTTATCCATTTAGTTATCCATTTAGTTATCCACTTAGTTATCCACTTAGTTATCCATTTAGTTATCCACTTAGTTATCTATTTAGTTATCTATTTAATTAAGTGGAACACTAAGTGGATAACTAAGTGGATAACTAAGTGGATAACTAAGTGTATAACTAAATAGATAACTAGGTGGATAACTAGGTGGATAACTAAATGGATAACTAAGTGGATACCTAAGTGGATAACTAAGTGGATAACTAAATGGATAACTAAATAGATAACTAAATGGATAACTAAGTTGATAACTAAGTTGATAACTAAATGGATAACTAGGTGGATAACTAAGTAACTATCTATTTAGTTATACACTTAGTTATCTATTTAGTTATCCACTTACCTATCTATTTAGTTATCTATTTAGTTATCAATTTAGTTATCCACTTAGTTATCCATTTAGTTATCCACTTAGTTATCCATTAAGTTATCCACTTAGTTATCTAAGTAACTAAGTGGATAACTGTGGATAACTAAATAGATAACTAGGTGGATAACTAAGTGGATAACTAAATGGATAACTAAGTGGATAACTAAGTGGATAACTAAATAGATAACTAACTGGATAACTTAATAGATAATTATCAATTAAGTTATCCATTAAGTTATCCACTTAGTTATCCATTTAGTTATCCACTTAGTTATCTATTTAGTTATCCACTTAGTTATGTATTTAGTTATCTATTTAGTTATCCACTTAGTTATCCATTTAGTTATCCACTTAGTTATCCACTTAGTTATCTATTTAGTTATCCACTTAGTTATCCACTTAGTTATCCACCTAGTTATCGATTTAGTTATCCACTTAGTTATGGATTTAGTTATCTATTTAGTTATCCACTTAGTTATCCACTTAGTTATCTATTTAGTTATCCACTTAGTTATCCACTTAGTTATCCACTTAGTTATGTATTTAGTTATCTATTTAGTTATCCACTTAGTTATCCATTTAGTTATCCACTTAGTTATCCACTTAGTTATCTATTTAGTTATCCACTTAGTTATCCACTTAGTTATCTATTTAGTTATCTATTTAGTTATCCACTTAGTTATCCACTTAGTTATCCACTTAGTTATCCACTTAGTTATCCACTTAGTTATCCACTTAGTTATCCACTTAGTTATCCACTTAGTTATCTATTTAGTTATCTATTTAGTTATCTATTTAGTTATCCACTTAGTTATCCACCTAGTTATCGATTTAGTTATCCACTTAGTTATGTATTTAGTTATCTATTTAGTTATCCACTTAGTTATCCATTTAGTTATCCACTTAGTTATCCACTTAGTTATCCACTTAGTTATCCACTTAGTTATCCACTTAGTTATCCACCTAGTTATCGATTTAGTTATCCACTTAGTTATCTATTTAGTTATCTATTTAGTTATCCACTTAGTTATGTATTTAGTTATCCACTTAGTTATCCACTTAGTTATCCACTTAGTTATGTATTTAGTTATCCACTTAGTTATCCACTTAGTTATCCACTTAGTTATCCACTTAGTTATGTATTTAGTTATCCACTTAGTTATCCACTTAGTTATCCACTTAGTTATCCACTTAGTTATGTATTTAGTTATCCACTTAGTTATCCACTTAGTTATCCACTTAGTTATCCATTTAGTTATCCACTTAGTTATCCACCTAGTTATCTATTTAGTTATCCACTTAGTTATGTATTTAGTTATCCACCTAGTTATCGATTTAGTTATCCACTTAGTTATCTATTTAGTTATCCACATAGTTATCCACTTATTTATCCACCTAGTTATCTATTTAGTTATCCACAGTTATCCACTTAGTTATCCACCTAGTTATCCACCTAGTTATCTATTTAGTTATCCACAGTTATCCACTTAGTTACTTAGATAACTAAGTGGATAACTTAATGGATAACTAAATGGATAACTAAGTGGATAACTAAATAGATAACTAGGTGGATAACTAAGTGGATAACTAAGTGGATAACTAAGTGGATAACTAAGTGGATAACTAGGTGGATAACTAAGTGGATAACAAAATAGATAACTAGGTGGATAACTAAGTGGATAACTAAGTGGATAACTAAGTGGAAAACTAGGTGGATAACTAAGTGGATAACAAAATAGATAACTAGGTGGATAACTAAGTGGATAACTAAATATATAACTAAATATATAACTAGGCGGATAACTAAGTGGATAACTAAGTGGATAACTAAGTGGATAACTAAGTGGATAACTAAATAGATAACTAGGTGGATAACTAAGTGGATAACTAAGTGGATAACTAAATAGATAACTAAATAGATAACTAAGTGGATAACTAAATAGATAACTAAGTGGATAACTAAGTGGATAACTAAGTGGATAACTAAATAGATAACTAAGTGGATAACTAAATAGATAACTAGGTGGATAACTAAGTGGATAACTAAATAGATAACTAAGTGGATAACTAAATAGATAACTAAGTGGATAACTAAATAGATAACTAAGTGGATAACTAAATGGATAACTAAGTGGATAACTAAGTGGATAACTAAGTGGATAACTAAATAGATAACTAAGTGGATAACTAAGGCTCACACAACAACTTACTATAAGTTGATCTATATCTGATTTAAGTAGGATGTTTTAGTCTTATAGATGATCAGATATCAGAAGTCTTAATCAGACAGTTAAATATTGATAATCTAATACACATTTCAGTCTGATACATTCCAATTAGCTTACATGGTAATACATACTGACAAAAACATGTTTGTAGTCTAACCTATCCTACTCATACAATAACATCAGATAGATACTTCTAAAATGACACAG